>NC_056746.1:64383814-64633814 GCF_019279795.1 Protopterus annectens | reverse complement strand
AACTATGGGCTAGGCTTATAAATGCCCTTGGGCAGATAGCCTAGTATGAACCTATGAACCTATGAACCTATTAAAATTGCAGTGTTAGTACCTTAATAACTGGTTTAAATGCAGTGTGTGAAATAAACACAGTAAATGGCAGTACATTAATAACTAGTCTAAATGCAGTGTGATATATACATAGTAAATAGTAGTACATCAATGACTAATTTAAGTTGTTGTGTCTTTCGGCTTATCCCGGTTAGGGGTTACCACAGCAGAACTCCGGTCCGCTAATGTTTTGGTAGTGGATTTTTACATGCCGAGTTACCAGCCCTGATGCACAGCCTTCAATGAAGGCACGCCCATTCACGCATGCCTCCACACAGAAGATGCTCTAGCTGAGAATCGAATGCGACAACGTCTTGCTGTGAGGTGACAATGCTACTGCAGCACCACTACTGAGGAATAATAATAACTAATTGCAGTGTGATATATGTAATAAATAATTTTATAAATAGTACAGTGTTAGTACATTAATAACTAATCTAAATGCAGTGTGATATATACATAGTAAATGGTAATACATTAATAACTAGTCTAAGTACAGTAATATATATATATATATATATATATATATATATATATATATATATATATGTGTGTGTGTGTGTGTATATATATTTATATATATATATATATATATATATATATATATATATATATATATATATACAGGAAATGGTTCTGTAAATTGCACAGTGGTTAGTACATTAATAACTAGTCAAAATGCAGTGTGATATATACATAATTAACGGTAACACATTGATAACTAGTCTAAGTGCAGTGTGATAAATATATAGTAAATGGTAGTACACTAATAACTAGCCTTAGTGGTATGATATCTGTACAAAATGGTTTTGTAAATAGTACAGTGTTAGTACATTAATAACTAGTAGTAAATGTTAATAAATATATACATATTATGGTTCTATAGCACAGTGTTAGTACATTAATAACTAGTGTAAATGCAGTTTGATATATGTATAGTAAATGGTAGTACATTAAGTAGCCTAAGTGCAGTGTGATGTGTATAGTAAATGGTTCTGTAAATAGTGTTAGTACATTAATAACCAGTCAAAATGCAGTGTGATATATACATAGTAAATGGTAGTACATTAATAACTAGCCTAAGTGGTGTAATATCTTTACTAAATGGTTCTATAAATAGTACAGTGTTAGTACATTAATACTACTAGTAAATGGTCATACATTAAGAACTAGTCTTAGTACAGTGATATAAATATATATATATATATATATATATATATATATATATATATATATATATATATATATATATATATAGTAAATTGTTCTCTAAATAGCACAATGTTAATACATTAATAACTAGTCGAAATGCAGTGCGATATATACACAGAAAATGGTAATACCTTAATAGCTAGCCTAAGTGCAGTGATATATATATATATATATATATATATATATATATATATATATATATATATATATATATATATATATATATATACAGTCAATGGTTATGTAAATAGTGCAGTGTTAGTACATTAATAGCTAGTCTAAATGCAGCGTGATATATACATAGGCTAGTTACTAATGTATTACCATTTACTAAGTGCAAAATGATATATATAGTAAATGGTTCTGTAAATAGCACAGTGTTAGTACATTAATAACAAGTATAAATGCAGTGTAGTAAAGTTAGGACATTAATAACTAGCCTAAATTCATAGGTTCATAGTTTCATAGGTAGGTACTAGGCTATCTGTCCGAGGGCCTATATAAGCCTAGCCAAAAAGGTTCCCTGGCTTTTTCCACCCAAGTAAATTATTTTCGTGTGCCCCTGTCAAGCAGTTCCACAGAAGTGCTCCCCAGGCTGAATTTTGCATTTCCCATCCAGTCGGCAAGATCTTTCTTTAAGAGGGCCAATGAGGAGCTTTGCTTGACAGGAATGGGTAGTTTGTTCTAGAGTATGGGAAATCTCTGGGACAGGAAGCTATCCCTCCAGCATGTTCTGTTTATTGTGGTGACAAGGGTTAGGTCCCAGGAGCATGTGGTTTAGAGAAATTGGGATTTCTTTAAGTGTAGCATGTCCAACAGCTCTGGGTTTGACATAGCTTTGTATGTTAGGCAGAGATCGCCTCTGAGTAGGTGATATGCAACGGAGTAGAACTGTAGTTTTTTGAGACGGTCTGTGTTTGGCATCTGTTTGAGGCCCGTAATCCTCTTAGTGAGTTATTTCTATGGCCTTTCCAATTGTTGTCGGTGTCTTGTGAGATACATGCCAAATGAGGCATAGTACACTATAATGGGTCTGAAGGATGAGTAGAGAAGAAAAATGACCTCCTTTTTTCTAGAGGAGAACCCTTTTGTGAAGAGGTGTGCCATGAGGAAGGATTTCCTCACTACTGTGCAGATGTGGTTATCAAAGGACAGACTACTGCCCACCTGTGTCCTGAGGTCTGTTATCACACTTTCAATGTTTAGTGAGCTACCGCCTATGTGGTAGTTCATGGGTACCAGATTTTTCCCAAAGGGCTGACAATGCACTTCTTGGCATTCAGCTTGAGGCCTTAACTTTGACACCAAGCATCTGTCTGTGTGAGGTCCTTTTGTAGAACGTCTACACCATTAGGTGATTATATTATGGCTCCCAGTTTGCAGTCATTTCTGAACTTTGTTAGCCAAAGACCTTCTGTGTTGGCCTGCACTTCAGAGAAGTAGATTCTGAATAGGACAGGACCCAGGACCGAACCGTGTGGTACTCCACTCATCACTGGTCTGAAGTCCTACTTGGAGTTGGCTACTTTTACTGTGTGGGTTCTGTCAGTGAGCCATTTGGGCACCCATCTTGTGACATACAGATTTATGCTCAGTTTAGTGAGTTTATCGATAATTCCAGAGTGGGAGACGGTATCAAAAGCCTTGGTGAGGTCAAGATAGGCTGTGTGCACTACCTTGCCCTCATCTACGGCTCTAGTGACTGCTTCAAAGAAGTCAATCAGGTTTAGTAGACATGATCTATCTTTTACAAACCCAAACTGAGTGGGGTTCAGGCTTTGGAGGTTACCTATGTCTTTGTTTATAAGCTCCAAGATGATACATTCCAAGGCCTTGCTGACCAGGCTCGTCAGGCTAATGGGGTGGTAGTTTTTGGGGTCCATGATGGCCCCCCTTCGTGAAGTGGGATAACCATCACTGTGCACCATTCAGTAGGCACATAGCCTGAGGTTTGAGTATGAGTGAACATGGTACTTAGGTGAGGTTCCATTTCGTTCTGTAGTTCGTGCAATATGCAGCCTGGAATGTTGTCTGGTCCCATGGATGCTGTGTTTATGCTTTGGAGAGTGCAGTCTTTACTTGTTCATCCATGATTACAGAGGTTTTGCATTCATCCAGTATTAAAATGGGCCCTTTGGAGGGATAGAGAGGGGTAAAGTTAGCACTGAACCTATCTGCAAGGATGTTGGCAATATCGGTTGGTTCTGTGCCGTGTGATATGTGTGTGTGTGTGTGTGTGTGTGTGTGTGTGTGTGTGTGTGTGTGTGTGTGTGTGTGTGTGTGTGTGTGTGTGTGTGTGTGTATGTGTGTGTGTATATATGTATGTATGTATATATATATATATATATATATATATATATATATATATATATATATATATACACACACACAGTAAATGATTCTGTAAATAGTACAATGTTAGTGCATTAATAACTAATCTAAATGTAGTGTGATATATACATAGACTAGTTATTAATGTGTTATCATTAACTAAGTGCAGTGTTATATATACACAGTAAATGGTAATAAATTAATAACTAGTCTAAGTGATCTGATATCTGTAGAAAATGGTTCCGTAAATAGTACATAGTACAGTGCTGTGACATTAATAACTACTAGTAAATGGTAATACATTAAGAACTAGTCTAAGTACAGTGATATATATATATATATATATATATATATATATATATATATATATATATATATATCTAGTAAATGGTTCTGTACAAAGCACAGTTAAATACATTAATAACTAGTTTAATTTCAGTGTGATATATACATAGTAAATGGTTGTACATTAATAACTAGCCAAAGTGCAGTGTGATATATAAAGTACATGGTTCTGTAAATAGTACAGTGTTAGTATATTATAACTAGTCTAAATGCAGTGTGATATATAAATAGTAAATGATAGTCCATTAATAAGTAGTCTAAGTGCAGTGTGATATATGTAGAAAATGGTTCTGTAAATAGTACAGTGTTAATACATTAATAACTAGTCTAAATGAAGTGTGATATATACACAGTAAATGATAATACATTAATAAATACATATATATATATATATATATATATATATATATATATATATATACTATAGTTCTGTAAGTAACACAGTGTTAGTACATCAATAACTAGTCTGGATGCAGTGTGATATATACATAGTAAATGCTAGTACATTAATAACTAGCCTAAGTACAATGTGATATATGTAGTAAATTGTTCTGTAAATAGTACAGTGATAGTACATAAATAACTAGTCTAGATGCAGTGTGATATATACATAGTAAACGGTAATACATTAGTAACTAGCCTAAGTGCAATGTGATATATATAGTAAATGGTTCTGTAAATAGCACAGTGTTAGTACATTAATAACAAATATAAATGCAGTGTAATAAATGGTAGCACATTAATAACTAGCCCAAGTTCATATGTTCATAGTTTCATAGGTAGCTACTAGGCTATTGGCCCTGGAGCCTATATAAGCCTAGCCAAAAAGATTTGCTGGCTTTTGCCACCCAAGAAAATTATTTTCCTGTGCCCCTGTCTGTTTGAGGCCGGTAATCCTCTTAGTGAGGTATTTTTTTGGCCTTTCCAATCGTTGTAGGTATCTTGTGAGATACATGCCAAACGGGGTGTTGTACTCTATAATGGGTCTAATAAGGGATGAGTAGAGAGGAAAAATTACCTATTTTTTTCTAGAGGAGAGCCATTTTGTGAGGAGGTGTGCCATGTAGAAGATTTCCTGACTACTATGCAGATGTGGTTATTAAAGGACAGACTAATGTCCACCTGTGTCCTGAGGTCTGTTATCACACTTTCGGTGTTTAGTGAGCTACTGCCTATATGGTAGTTCATGGGTACTGGGTTTTTCCCAAAGTGGATGACAATACACTTCTTCTCATTGAGCTTGAGGCCATGACTTTGACACCAAGCATCTGTCTCTGCGAGGCCCTTTTGTAGAATGTCTACATCATTAGGTGATTCTATTATGGCTCCCAGTTTGCAGTCATCTGCGAACTTTGTTAGCCAAAGAGCTTCTATGTTGGCCTGCACTTCAGAGAAGTAGATGCCGAATAGGACAGGACCCAGGACCGAACCCTGTTGTACTCCACTCACCACTGGTCTGAAGTCCGACTTGGAGTCGGCTACTTTTACTGTGTGGGTTCTGTCAGTGAGCCATTTGGGCACCCATCTTGTGACATACAGATTTATGCTCAGTTTAGTGAGTTTATCTATAATTCCAGAGTGGGGGATGGTATTGAAAGCCTTGGCGAGGTCATGATAGGCTGTGTGCACTACCTTGCCCTCGTCTACACCTCTAGTGACTGCTTCAAAGAAGTCAATCAGGTTTAGTAGACACAATCTACTTTTACAAACCCAAACTGAGTGGGGTTCAGGGTTTGGAGGTTACCTATGTCTTTGTTTATAAGCTCCAAGATGATACATTCCATGGCCTTGCTGGCCAGGTCTGTCAGGCTAATGGGGTGGTAGTTTTTGGGGTCCATGGTGGCACCCCCTTCATGGAGTGGGATAACCATCACTGTGCACCATTCAGTAGGCACATAGCCTGAGGTGAGAGTATGACTGAACATGGTACTTAGGTGGAGTGCCAGTTTGTTCTGTAGTTCGTGCAGTATGCAGTCAGGAATGTCTGGTCACATGGATGCTGTGTTTATGCTTTGGAGAGTGCAGTCTTTACTTGTTCATCCGTGATTAGAGGTTTTGCATTCTTCTGGTATTAAGATGGGCCCCTTGGAGGGATAGAGGGGATAAAGTTGGCAGTAAAGCTATCTGCAAGGATGTTGGCAATATCAGTTGGTTCTGTGCCATGTGATATATATATATATATATATATATATATATATATATATATATATATATATATATATATATATATATATATATATATATATATATATATATATATATATGTGTGTGTGTGTGTGTGTGGATCTGTAAATAGTACAGTGTTAGTACATTAATAACTTGTCTAAATGTAGTGTGATATATACATAGTTAATGGTTACAGATTAATAACTAGTCTAAGTGCAGTGTGATATATACATGGTAAATGGTAGTAAAATTAATAACTAGCCTAAGTGGTCTGATAGTTGTAGTAAATGGTTCTGTAAATAGTACAGTGCTGCGACATTAATAACTACTAGTAAATGGTAATACATTAAGAACTAGTCTAAGTACAGTGATATATCTGTATTTTATATATATATATATATATATATATATATATATATATGTAGAATCCACAAAGTGACGAGCCGTGGTAGTGCGCGTTCCAAGAATAACAGTTTATATGGTATAACAGAGTTTAAGGAACTGAATGGTGTTTGTCTCTTATGGAGATTGGATGTGTATAAGGAAGCAGCTCGCCTAGAAGTATTCATGGTTTGATAGTGGACTACAGCCTAAACACAAGGTACACTGAGGTTGGTCTAAACAGACTGTTGCAGCTACTATATCTATCTTTATTCCGACAAGTGGTTGGTAATGAGCTTGTAGCCTTTGATGTACGAAAGTGCTTTGGCAGGACTTTGTAAGCACTTCATCTTTGCCTGGATTGGTACACACATTTATTCTTGGAACGCGCACTACCACGGCTCGTCACTTTGTGGATTCTACATAATTTGGGGCTTGGTGGTTTCTACTATATATATATATATATATATATATATATATATATATATATATATATATATATATATATATATGTGTGTGTGTATACATATATATATATATATTTTTTTTTTATATATATATATATATATATATATATATATATATAGTAAATGGTTCTGTAAATAGCATTAATAACTAGTTTAATTTCAGTGTGATATATACCTAGTAAATGGTTGTATATTAATAACTAGCCAAAGTGCAGTGTGATATATACAGTACATGGTTCTGTAAATAGTACAGTGTTAGTATATTACAACTAGTCTAAATGCAGTGTGATATATAAATAGTAAATGATAGTCCATTAATAAGTAGTCTATGTGCAGTGTGATATATGTAGAAAATGGTTTTGTAAATAGTACAGTGTTAATACATTAATAACTAGTATAAATATAGTGATTATATACATAGTATACGGTAGAACTGTATGAAGTAGTCTAAGTGCAGTGTGATATATATATATATATATATATATATATATATATATATATATATATATATATATATGGGTCTAAGACTATTCACTGGAAGCACATTTCACTGAAACACATTTGATTGTGCACAATTCACTGAAAGCTAAATTTACTGAAAACACAATTTACTGAAACACATTTCACTGAAAGTTATATATGGCCTTTTCCCCACTGCAGTGTGACCATGGAGTTAGAGTATATAGTAAAGGGGTGTGGGGGGCACTAGTCTAAATGCAGTGATATATATATATATATATATATATATTTATATATATAGTAAATGGTAATACATTAATAAATAGTTTAAGTGCATTGTGATATATTTATAAAATGGTCATATAAATAGCATAGTAATAACAAGTCTAATTACAGTGAGATATTTATATATGTATACATAGACTAGTTATTAATGTACTACCATTAAGTGCAGCGTGATTTATATTGTAAGTTGCAGTGTAAATACTACTGTGTTAGTATATTAATAACTTAAAACACAGTGACTAGCCTACGTGCAGTGTGATATATATATATATATATATATATATATATATATATATATATATATATATATATATATATATATATATATATATATATAGTTAATGGTTCTGTAAATAGTACAGTGTTAGTACATTAATAAAAAATCTAAGTGCAGTGGGATATATATTGTAAATAGTAATGTATATAGTACAGTGTTAGTACATAAAAAATGAAATGCAGTGTGATATATACATAGTTAATGGTAGTACATTAATAACTAGCCTAAGTGCAGTGTGATGTATAGTAAATGTTTCTGTAAATACAACAGTGTTAGTACATTAATAACTAGTTTAATTGCAGTGTGATATATACCTATTGAATGGTTGTACATTAATAATTAGCCTAAGTGCAGTGTGATATATATAGTAAATGATTCTGTAAATAGTACAGTGTTATTACATTTATAACTAGTCTAAATGATGTGTGATATATATATATAGTAAATGGTAATACATTAATAACTAGCCTAAGTGCAGTGTGATATATGTAGTAAATGGTACTGTAAATAATGCAATATTATTACATTAATAACTAGTCTAAACCCATTGTGATATTGACATAGTAAATGATAGTGATATATATATATATATATATATATATATATATATATATATATATATATATATATATAATGGTTTTGTAAATAGCACAGTGTTAGTATATTAATAACTAGTGTAAATGGAGTGTGATATATATAGCACATGGTTCTATAAATAGTAGTGTTTCTACATTATAAACGTAGCAACAATCATAGTCACAGGGTTTTAACCAAGAAATTTCATGAACTTGTCTACTATTATTCTAACAGTGTTTTAAGCATTTACATATTTATTCATATAAATTATTCATTTTTAGTTAAATGTTAACATATATTTTTTGTGTAATAATGCTTTATATTTAATACTATGCACAATTTTTAGTTTAAATGAAATGTATTTTGTTAAAGGCACTGTAGTAATAGCACTGGTACTTTAAATAGACAAGAGTCAACATTTATAGCTTACTTATGCTGCAACTGAAAGAAGCTTTGCAGCCCCTTTGATTTGTGGTGATTGTAATTGATTAATTGATTTATTGTATTATGAAGCAGTATTTGACTATATAACCTCATGGTTTTACATCAATGTTTATGGTCTGAGGAAGCGTATCAGAAGATACACGAAAGCGCTTACCTTTTAATAAATTTTACCAGTTTTTCTTTAACATTGGTCGTGGTGAGTCCGAAGTTTGTTATTTTTATATTTTGCAGTGCTTTTTAATCAAGGACTCTTCAGCTGGAGTGGCTCATCTTTTTGCTTTGCTCTGTTTGGCCTTTATTTGAACCACTTCAACACACAAAATGGCAAACCTAAATGTGGAACTAGATTACAATCCGGAACAGAGGATTCTCTCCAGTGAACATCAATGGACTGCTATTACCGGGTATAAATCAAATCCTTTATTGGCTCTGGACTTTAATGTTCCTATCTCCAGTTCTGCTGGTGTCATTGTTGATAATCTAGAAGTCTTTAATACTAAAACTAAACAATTAGAAAATGACTTATACAAGCTTCAACGTCTGATTTGGCAACGTAAGCATATGGAAGCTTGTTTGCACTTTAAATTGATTCCTCGGAGCATGCGAATTTTATGCATGCCCTCCTATGGTGACAGTCATTCTGCCCTTCTTAAGAAGTGGCAAGAGATAAACCTGGAAGCCAGTTTCAAGTATGTACAACTTTTAATAGATTACTTTGGTCCGCTTGAGAATGAACTACTGACCCAGGTTAACAGTTTAAATAAAGAACTAAGAGACAATTTTTGCGATGACTTTTGCCAAAAGAAACTTGATAATATTTATAGTCAAGTCAACTCCTATGCTTTAAGGTTGCAACAAATTAAGCATAGGAAACTGCAACGTGACTATAGAGATTTTTCCACTGGGGGCGTCTTCATTTGGCCCAGGAGGATGGATCCTAGTTCACAAGCTGAAAATCAGACTCGGAACTTGGCGCCACAGGATTGTACACTAACAGCTCCAGCCCCCATTGGTTCTTTGTCCACAGCCCCAACACCAGCTATGCATGATGACGTTTCAGATGAAGCTTTCATCATGCCACCAGAGTTGCTTGTAGCTGCTGCCTCCGTAACGGCAACTTCTACTCTGCTACTGAACCAGGAAGCTAATCGAGCTTTAGGTGTACAAACAAACCTGGGAGCTATACGAAAATACACAGCTCAAGATAATTCACATTTTTTACCATTTCCCATCAAAAAAGCAACTTTTACGCGAGAACGGATGGGCAGCTGGGACAGCAAGAAATGCAAGTATTTGGGGGAAAACGGTGCACATCAGAGAAGGAGGCAGAGACCTTAAAACAACTCTTTTTCAATATGTCCAGGTATGTCCTTACTTCACATGATAAAGAACTTTTAAACAAAGGGCTATCATTTGTCCCTTCTCGGGGTAGTGTCTTATCAGACCTCCTAATAGATCTCCGCATGTTTGGGCGTGCTATAGCTTTGAAATTGTTTTTCAATGTAAGAGCACCAGGAACTGAAAACAGAAATATATCGGATTCTTTCCCCTATAAGAAGAAAAGTTATTTTACTCCATCTCTGCCAGGACATATTGATTCATTTATTAAACTGTGTGAACGGGACTTTTATCAATATTTTCAAAATGGCAACAAAAAGTGCACATACTTTAATATGTCTAGAGAAGTAAAACTCTCTTTAAATAATTTTGTTAATGACTTATCCATCACACTGAGACCAGAAAACAAGGGTTGAGGTATGGCATTATTCGACACAGTTAATTATCAGTCTCTTATGTTTGATATGTTAAATGATGATACTACTTACTTGAAAATAGATCAAGGGAAGTTAAGGGAAATAATTAATGCCATCAAGGATAATTTGTATGATTTGCTTATGTGCCGCCAAATATCTAGGAGTTTATATGAGTTTTTTCTTAATGAATGTCCACAAGTTCCAATTATAAAAGGCCTACCCAAAATGCATAAGTTAGTCCTTCCACCTACATTACGACCGATAGTGTCGGGTGAAAGGTGGGCCACTGAAAATATTTCTATCTACTTGGAAAATACTTTGAAACCTTTAGTTGCAGGGATTCCGAGTATCCTAAAGGATACATACCAACTTTTAGAATCTTTAAATTCAATGGATAAAGTGCTAGTAAAGGGACAACATTTATTGATTACAATGGATGTGCAGAGCCTGTTCACATCAATCCCAAATGACAAAGGGATACAAGCAATAAGGGAGGTGCTGCAAATTTTTCCTTCCATTGATAGGAATAATGAAATTCTCATTTGCCAACTACTAGATTTGGTGTTATGCAACAATGTGTTTTCATTTGAGGGGTGCCTATATCTACAAGAGTCGGGGGTGGCCATGGGCACCCCTTGTGCTAACACATACGCCAATCTAGTGATGTATCAATGGGAAAGGGAATATGTTTTCACCCATCATCTTTTTAGTAAAGTTTTGGTTTACAAACGTTTTGTAGACGACATTTTAATTGTATGGGATGGGTTGATAGAAGAATTTCATTCATTTAAGGAATACCTAGAGACAACAACTAGTTTCCTTAGATTTACAGCTGAGATATCATTTGATTCAGTGAATTTTCTAGATGTTTGTTTGGATATTAGAAGAGGTAAATTGACCTCCACTTTACATAGGAAAACATGTTGGAGGAATACAATCCTACGGTTTGACAGCATGCACCCACGCCATGTTTTTAGTGGCATTATTCAGAGTCAGTTCACCAGGTTATTGAAAATTTGTGGAGATAATCTTGATCTGTTAATGGAGGCGGATAAAATGGAGAAAATCTTTATAGACAGGGGATATGATGTTAATTTAGTAAAATGTATTAGAGCGCAGGTCCTAGGTGAGATAGAAGCTTCTAACGCAGTAGTTAAACATAAGACATATGTTTCTTCTTATACCAGAAAGAGTACAAGAAATTTTTCAGAGAGGATAAGCTTTATAACAATGTATACCAATGACAGTTTCAATATTAGAGACATTATCAGTAATAACTAGAAAATTTTGACAACTGATGAATATACATTGAAGTTAGTAGGTAGAACTCCTCTTTTTACATATAGAAATAATAAAAATTTAAAAATACTTCTATGTGACAGGTCAGGGATAGATAGGGTTATTACAGCTTCCCTTGGGAACAGACTAGGTACCTATCCCTGTAATCACTGCAGCTATTGCAGATTTATAACCAAAGAACAAATGTTTACACACCCAGAGCTGACATTCATTTAGTCCCAGATTTCAAGCCACTTGTGAAACTTCGGGTTTAATTTATTTAGCTACGTGTGAGCTATGCTCAGCGTTTTACATAGGTTTGACAAAGAGGAAGTTGAAAAATAGAATTTATAATCACCTATATGACATTAAGAATAAAAATGAATTAAATGCCCTAGCCAAGCACATTTTACTTTTTCCTGACCACTCATTTGTGTTCAGGGTACTATAGATCATTGAACCTAATGCTAGAGGTGGTGACTATATGAATCTTTTAGAACTAAATGAGCTAAAATGGATTTTTAGACTGAAGGGACATTACTTTCCTGGTTTAAATGCATATGTTTCACTTAGGTCTTATCTAAATACACGTAGATGAATTGGTTTATAATTCAGTAGTATTAGTTTTAAATAAAATTTAAATAAAATATAATAGACTAAAAAGTTTTTAATTTTGACTTAGTGTGACCTTTACTTAGTCTATAATATTGCAATTTTCATAATTTTATATATGTATAGGATGCTTTGCTACTACTATAAGTCTTTAGTTTTTGTTTAAATTGCATGAGGTGTTTTTGTATACTTTCACCTATATAAATTATTCAGTCTATAATCAATGGACATATGAAATGTGCTATATAATCTTCTGTTTAATAGTATTTTACTATTCCTTGGCACGTTTAAATGAATTATATTTTGTGAAAGGCTACGTAGCAACAATCATAGTCACAGGGTTTTAACCAAGAAATTTCATGAACTTGTCTACTATTATTCTAACAGTGTTTTAAGCATTTACATATTTATTCATATAAATTATTCATTTTTTAGTTAAATGTTAACATATATTTTTTGTGTAATAATGCTTTATATTTAATACTATGCACAATTTTTAGTTTAAATGAAATGTATTTTGTTAAAGGCACTGTAGTAATAGCACTGGTACTTTAAATAGACAAGAGTCAACATTCATAGCTTACTTATGCTGCAACTGAAAGAAGCTTTGCAGCCCCTTTGATTTGTGGTGATTGTAATTGATTAATTGATTTATTGTATTATGAAGCAGTATTTGACTATATAACCTCATGGTTTTACATCAATGTTTATGGTCTGAGGAAGCGTATCAGAAGATACGCGAAAGCGCTTACCTTTTAATAAATTTTACCAGTTTTTCTTTAACATTGGTCGTGGTGAGTCCGAAGTTTGTTATTTTTATATTTTTATTTTTATATTTTATATATTACTATATGTAACGTCAGAATTTCTATGTAGGTAAGACAGATAGATCTTTTAAAGATAGAATCTATGAACATTTATATGATATTAGGAGTTGAATGCAATTTTTTGTTGAATAATAAAAATTTATTCTGTGCATGGTTCCAATTATTTTTTTGCATTTGTATGTGAGCTGACCCAGTCAAAATATGCTGCACTATGTTACAGATATAATGCTTGATGTACATGTGAAAATGTGTAAAAAGATTAAAGAAATAGAAGCTCATGATGGAACCATAATGGTTGCACAAAGCTGTGGGGAAGGGCTGGGGGGCTGAGATGCAAGCAGAGATAGCTAGATGACTCAGTAGAGGAGGGAAGGAATAATAGGCGAGTCAGTAGGAATGGGAGGGAGTAAACTTTTACCTAGGCAGCTATACCCAAGTAACTGTGAATGACCAGCAGTGACTTTGATGTATTTTGTCCAGATGGGGAGGAGCACTGATGTTCCCTTTTTGTTTACCCAAGCCCCTTGAGTCCATTTGCTTAGAAATGAAAAGTAGGTTAGGAGAGGGGGCTGCAAAGAAGGATGGGAAGATGCAAAAGACTGCAAAAGGATAGGCATATTTTTTTTCTTTGGAGGAGGAAAACGATGAGGGTGAGGAATACTAGTGAAACAGGAAACAGGGTGGTACTGGGAGTGGAGGAGAATGTGATAGTGATTAGTAGTAGGTGAGTGGGGGGGTGTATGATATCTTTGAAGACAGGGAAAGTTGTAGTGGGGTCCTTTTAATGCCTAAATTGAGAGAAAGGAGAGGATATGATAGGACAAGCAGAAACAATTGAAAGAGTGAGACACAGAAGAGATAGACTGTTACTGTCAAGGGTTCCAGTGTAGTGTGAGAGCCAAGTTTACATCTGTTATATGAGAAAATAAATTCTAAAATGAAATGTCAGAAGTGTTTAATGAAATTATGAAACTGATAAGAGTGATTGAAACACGGGGGAAAACTGGAAAAGAAGCAGGTTACATTTATCAGACAAGAAAGTAAACAAACAAGTACATCAGGTACGATATTAGAAGATGAAACATTATACAAAGAAGTGAGTACAGACACGTATGAAAGATGACTTCCATGTCATTCATTGTTACAATCTTATTAAGAGGCAGTATGAAAGGAATGGAGAGACGGAGGTGTAACCTGGGTAAATGGCTAGGTCCAGATCAGTTATAGTGGTTAGAAAAGATAGCCAGGAAAGTTGTCAAGAGAATATACTACAAAAGAAGGAGGTAGGATGAAATCAAGGCTGCTTGGAGGGAAAAACTGATGGGGTGTAGAGGATGTCAAAATGGATGACAAAAAATCAGATAATGGAGTAACGCAGACATAGCTGAGGCAGGATTGTACAGATATGAAAGAAGAGGAGGAAGAACAAATGGAAAAATATATGATGGGTAAGGTAGACAGAAGAAAGGAGATGCGTAGACAATTACATCAGTAAGAGCAGATATAGGCGGAGATGTGGTGAGGTAGGTAGAAAAGTAAAAAAAGAAATATGTGTGACTCTATTACAGTACACAATTAAAGGTTCAAATAAGAGTGCATGAGCGGTTGGAGAGGAAACAGAGCAAGACATGACATTGTCTCAAAATAAAAAGAAAAAAGGTTAAAGTCGGGGAATTTTTATAAGGAATTTTAAGCATGAACAGAATCAGGTAGGATGAATTTTGAGGAATGGCATGGGAAATATGTTAGAGATAAAGAAAGGGAAAAGATCACAAAGGGATAAATGTGAGAGATGTGGTAGCATCACTTAGACATGCAAATAAAGGTAAAGTGGGGGGAGCATGGTTTCTTCTTTGATTACTGTAAACTGATAGGACTACAGGAAGAAGAGAAGATGCCAGAATCAATATGGCATCTAGAGTTTGTGGTGTGAAGGAAATCTTGGGAAATTATAACCAGATTTCCTAATGCATCAATGTCATGTAAACTGAGACAGGATATATGCAGCTATGTTAGGCATGTTAATGCCAAAGGTAATGGGAGACCCACAAGAAGGTTTTGTGAAAGGCAAGTGTCATCTTTTGATCATTAGGGACATACTCAATTTTATGAGTTTGTACGAGAGGCAAAAGATAAAAGGGGTAGGGTTAGTAATCATGGATATACAAAAGGCTTCCGACTCAGGAAGTTGGAATATTATGATGAAAACCCTGAAACAGGTGGGCTACAAAGAATATTAGAGTACTCTATAAATAGGGCTGCATGGAGTATCACAGTGCCATATGTGAAGCTCAAGTTCAACTTAGGGTAAATAGAGGTTTGTTGGATAAAGTGAGTACAGGAAGTGGAGCAAAGCAGGGGTGTCTATTATCACAGTAATGCTAATTTTAGTCATGAAAAAAATGGCACAGAGAAGAAAAATAGATTGGGCGAAAGCTAGATAAAGAGATAAGAAGAGTAGTGTAACTCTGTTTGTGGGTGATCATATGCTATTAGTGGGAATGTAGAAGAGATGCTAGTTGAGGTGGTGAAGATTTTTGAGGGAATGGAAAAGATTCAGGCTTGGTATTTCATCCAAAGTATCATTAGTAATAAGGAAAGGAGTATTGTTAATCCTGTTATGGTTGTCTGGGTTAAAAAGAGAGGATAGTTAGAGTAAAAGTATATCTGACGAAGGAAAATTCATGGGGAAAACTGGCAATTATCAGGAACATGATAAAGGGAATGCTGAACAAATAGACCTGTAAGGTGGCAGATTGATAGACTAGAAGTGCTAAGAGGGATGGAGCTACAATTAGGAATCTACATGCTGAGACATCTTAGGATTATCCCAGTGGCAATATATCTAGGGAAATACAGAAAGGGTGCGTGGTAGATTTTTATGGAGCGGGAGGAGAAGTAGGACAGGTAAGGAAATAATGAGGACCCAAAACCAATAGGATGGCGAGGCACGGCAGTTTATGAAGTATGCTGTGGTGATGAATGTAGAACAAAGGCTGAGAGGACTTGAAAATGATGAGGTTACATGGAAGGATTGGGACAATAATGATAACAGCAGCAGAAGGGGAAAAATTCCATTTAGGAAAGTTAAGAATGAAAAAAAAAAATCAAAAGTGACTTGAATTAGGGATGTCCTGAGTGAGAGGCAGCAGAGAGTAGTTAGGAGGGTTTAATGAGAGTCTGAGATGAAAAATAATTTAGGTACATACAACAGATGCAAAAACAAAAAAGAGAAGTGAGGGCAATACATGTCTTTTGAGCAGACGAAAGGAACTTTAGGGCCAAAAGCAGAAGATTGGTTAATATATAGTGCAGTAATAAGGATGACAGGTATAGAAAGAATAAAGGAGAGCCAGTGAGGAAAGAAAGGTGCTAGAGGAAAATAAAACAACTTAGGGTATAAAAACGGAAGGGTAGATATATAAGGATTTAGGAAAAAAGAAAAAGTAGCAGCCTTTAATAAAATCTGGGAGAAACGGAAAAAAGAATGTAAGGTATAGGAGAGTAGAAAGAAGTGGGTAGAAGCATGGAAGATGGTCAAGCTTTTAAAAGTATCAGGAATAGTGGGAGACTAGCATAGGAGCTTGTTATATATGTGGTATAGGAATCCAAGGATATTAAGAGAGGAAGACCAATGGGAAAGACAAGAGTTTTGGAAACGTGTGGGAAAAGAAGCAAGCAACATCCATATGTGCGGGAGAGGTAAAGTAGTGTAGAATGAATGTCAGGAAGTAGAAGCAGTGTGTTGCAGTCCATATAACAGAGCATTTAAGAAAGGGTAGATGTTGTGTTTACTTGGAAAAGATGAAGGCCAATGGGTAGTAAGGAGAAAAGAAAGGTGAAAGATACTATTAACAGCAGGGTGGTTGAAAAGGGAATTTTCATAGGTATTGAACATTGGGAAGATAAGTAAAGTTAAGGCAGAAAGGATAGGTTCATAGGTTCATAGATGTGTACTAGGCTAATGGCCCTGGGGCCTGTATAAGCCTAGCCATAGGATTACCCTGGCATAGTGCCATCCGACCTTAGTTCCCAATGCCTCTGTCAAGTAAAGGCACTGGAGTTATCCCCATGGTGAATTTTCTGTTTTCCATTCACTCATCAAGATTTCTCTTCAGGGTCAGTAAGGTGCTCTGCTTGACATGTATGGGAAGTCTATTCCATAGCATGGGCAGTCTCTGGGTTATGAACCAGTCCCCCAGCATGTTCTGTTAATTGTGGTAATGAGGTTGAGGTCTCTGGAGTATGTGGTGTGGAGGAATTGGGATTTCTTTAGATGTAGCATTTCTAACAGAGCTGGGTCAGACATGGCTTTGTAAGTCAAGCAGAGATTGCCTAAGTAGGTGATATGAGGCAGAGAATAGTTGGAGTTTTTTTGAGTCTGTCCATATAGGACAAGTGTTTAAGGCCTAAGATCCTTTTTGTGAGGTACTTTTGTGGCCTTTCCAGTTGTTGCAGGTTTCTAGTGAGGTACATGCCAAATCAGGCATTGTACTCAATGATTGGCCTAATGAGGGAAGAGTAGAGGGAGACAATGGCCTCTTTATTCCTGGATGCAAAACCCTTAGTAATGACATGTGCCACATAGAAGGACTTTCTGACAACAGTGGTAATGTGGTGATCAAGAGAGGTTGCTGTCAACCTGTGTTCCCAGATGTCTTATAACACCTTCTGTGTTCAGTGGACTACCATCAATGTGGTAATTCATGGGACCTGGGTTTTTCACAAAGGGGATGATGACACATTTTTGGCATTGAGCTTAAGGCCATGGTTCTGACACCAGTCGTTGGTATCAGTGAGGCCATTCTGTAGGATGTCAACATCATTTGCGGAGTTAATAATAGCTCTCAACTTGCAATCATCTGTGAACTTTTCAGCCAGATTCCCTTCTTGTTGGCCTGGACTTGGAGTCAGCTACTTTCACACTGCAGGTTCTATCTGTGAGCCAGTTTGCAATCCACCTAGTGATATAAGGGTTGATGCCTAGCTTAGTGAGTTTATCTATGATTCCTGAGTGGGGAATGGTATTAAAAGCCTTGACCAGACCGAGGTAGGCTGTATGAGCCACCTTGCCTTCATCCACAGCTCTGGTGACTGACTCAAAGAAGTCAACCAAGTTGAGCAGGCATGATCTACACTTCAGAAAACCAAACTGTGTGGGATTCAGAGTTTGAAGATTCCCTATATCCTTGTTTATTAGGTCCATGATGATGCGTTCTATAGCTTTGCATATCAGACTCATCAGGCTAATGGGGCAATAGTTTGCAGGGTCTGTAATCGCTCCTCCTTTGTGGAGAGGGATGACTGTAGCAGTGCGTCATTTGGTAGTGACAAAGCCTGAGGTGAGGCTGTGATTGAACAGGACCCACAGGTGAGGTGCCAGTTCACTCTGTAGTCCATGTAGAACACAACCAGGGATATTGTCAGGTCCCATAGAAGCTGTATTCTTGACCTTGGACAGTGCTGTTTTAACCTGTGCAGCAGTAATACTGGATGCCTGGCAATCTACTGGCACTGTGATTGGCCCATTGGGGGGAGAGGGGTAAAGCTGGCACTGAATCTGTCACTATACTGGCAATATCTGTTGGCTCAGTATAGGAAGTGAAGAAAATAAACGCCAGGAACCAAAATGCAAAGAACAAGGCAGGAAACCACTGGATAAACACTTTATATAAGTAAAGCTTTCGGATACAATCCTTTCTCAATACAAAACAATGCATAGAACCAGCTCTTTATATATAGGTCCAAATATATCACATGACATGCAGCCAAAATCACATGATATGTCATCCAAATCACAAAAACATTTTAAAGAAACATTTTAAAAAAACTTTTTTAAAAAACTTAATACAAAAACTTGAAATACTTTAATAAAACTTTAAAAAATATATATATTTATATATATTTAGATAAAACTTCAGGCTAAGAGAGATTAGCTCTACTTAATTTAACTAAAATAGGTTTGAGACTGACTTGGCTATTCAAGCCTGGTTTTGAATCACTCATAAGTCTCAAGATCCATTCATATTCTTTATCTAAATATATATATTTTTTAAAGTTTTATTAAAGTATTTCAAGTTTTTGTATTAAGTTTTTTAAAAAAGTTTTTTTAAAATGTTTCTTTAAAATGTTTTTGTGATTTGGATGACATATCATGTGATTTTGGCTGCATGTCATGTGATATATTTGGACCTATATATAAAGAGCTGGTTCTATGCATTGTTTTGTATTGAGAAAGGATTGTATCCGAAAGCTTTACTTATATAAAGTGTTTATCCAGTGGTTTCCTGCCTTGTTCTCAGTATAGGAAGTACCATTGTGCAGTAGCTCAGAGCAAATCTGGGTATTGCCGTGGAGATTCTTTACATAACTATAGAAGGCCTTGTGGTTTCCTTTATTATCTGCTGCAATTCTGTTTTCATAGCTAGTTTTAGAGGATTTGATGAGGGATCTCGACTTTTTGTTATGGCTGATAAGGGACTTTTTCCAGTCTTGGGACTTCACCTTATTCCGCATTAGTATTGTCCTTCTGTTGTAGAGTGTGTTTATGGTAGGGGACCAACAGATTGGCTTCCTTTTTTTTGGAGAAGAGTGTCTTAGTTCTATTGGGTATGATGAGATCCATGCATTTGTGTATGTGTTCGTACACTGCATTAATGTATGATTCAGCAGTCATGCAACTATTCTCCATTTGCATGGGTGCCATGAAGTTCGTACCTCTATTTTTAGGAGCCCAAAGTTAGCTTTGGAGAAGTTTTTCATGGTGGTTACCTTTGTGGGGGGGGGGGGGCTGGGAGGGATGTGGGCTTCCAAAGTGATTAGTTTGTGGTTGGATCTAACAAGGGAGGAGCTGACTATTGGTGTAGAGCAATGGTCGCCCATGTTAGTAATGACCAGGTCAAGGATGTTGCTACCTCTAGTGGGGTTAAGAACAAGCTGGTCCAGGGCATTAGAATTAATGAACTCCAGGAAACGTTGGGCAAGTGTACTGGTGCAAGAGTATTTTTCCCAGTTAATGAAGGGGTAGTTGAAGTCACCTAGTAAGAGAGTGTTAGGTTGGACCGTAATATTCTCCAGGGTGCTTTGGAACATGAAGTATGAGTCTTGAGACATGGTTGGGGACCTATAGCAGGCTACGACCTGAATTGCTGTCTTACCCAATGTTAGCAGCACCTGAAGTATCTCTGATGCGTTATGTTTTAAATTTTAGAAATGCTGGAAATCAATACACATGCTCATGCTAGCTATAGATAAGTTCCTTCTTTAGTGTTTGCAGGTTTAATCTTTTGCATTTTATAGTTTTGCTAATATGCAAATATTAAGTGCTGATGTTCTGCATCTGCTCCAAAACTGGAAGAATTTCTAAGGTCTACTCTGGGAAAAAATTAAGAACCAGCAAGGCCAACTTAACATACTAACTACCAATGAGGTACAAAGGTATGAATTGTTTATATATATATATATATATATATATATATATATATATATACATACAATAAAAAGTGGGCTGAATTCTTAGTCTTGTCAATTTAGGCACACTGGGAAAAATACTGAAATAAATGATGTGTTACTTAAATATAAAGCAAAACTGAAATGACTGATGAATTCATATAAAGATCCCAAAAGTAATAAATTTCTAGGGGACACAGTAAGCATATAAATATACTGTCATCTGACACCCATTTAAATAGAATTTTAGGAGCTCTGCATAGCTATATGTTTATAAAACTAATCTTCCATGATTTCTTTTTACTTCATGCAAACACCTCCTTTTGACATACAGAGCAAATTAAAAGATAAAAAGGCTCAGGAACGTGGAACCCTAACTTGCCCCTTAAGTCTTCAAATACAGTTAAGAACTATAGACACAATTATGGCTGACAGAAATTCAGTAGCAGAGTACGACAGATTGTACACTCATGCCAGCCAGTAATTGGAAAGATTATTTTAATCGGAGCATATACTGCAACCCAAATGTTACGATTCTCCTGTTAGTCTGACAGAATATCAAAGAAAGGCCAAATGGGAAGCCACGGAATGGATCAAAGAATATCATGATCCTAATTATTACAGTATAAGTTGTTCCCTTGTGATTGGTCACAATTCTGTGTAATTTTATTATAATGAAAACAAAAGCAGGTGAAAATCATAACAAACTCTCTTTCTCTCTGTTGCTTTCTATTTCTTTACATTTATATATTTTATACAAACACACACACACACACACACACACACACAAATCATGTGCATATTCACACACAGAGGCAGAGGCAACAAATTCCTGCAACTTATATAAAAAACACAGTATCAAAAGACAGGCACTTAGCATGTAGAGACATATAATCCACAGGAAGACAATCTTGTGCAGCAGACAAAATAATAATTTGAAATTGATTACCACAATAATAAACTGTCGAGACTAAATTTATTTTTGTATACCAATACTGTATATAGAAAAACAATAAATAAAAAGGACATTCATTGGATCTTGGAACTGCTTTATTTCTAATGATTAGTGTGAACAGGTCAGGGCTGAAACAGACCTGTGGGCCCATTTCACCTATGTTTATTGAATTCAAATCCAAATCTGTAATAGACTACAACACTTATTGGTACAGAACTGCATTTCATAAACTTTGCTAGTATTTTGTGAAGTTCTTCTTTGTGATTTTTTTCCAAGTTATAAATTAAGCAACTTTGCTTTATGACATATTTATCTGGCTACAAAATAGATTCATTAAAAATGGATTCTGTCATTTATATAGCTGAAAGAAATAAGTAATGTTCGAAATCATATGCATTAAATAAGGATGAAACCATTGATTGAGAAAGTGATTGAGCTACCAAACTGACCACTGACAGAGCTGCATGAAGTACCGTGTGTTCTACTAAGAAGACCGTACTAATGTTAACTGGAGACAGACATTTCTCAGCACTGGGAAACACATTGCTGGTGCATTAGATAACAAAATGTTCAAAGCAGACACAAGGCCTACAGGGCAATAAGATTCATATCTCT
The DNA here is from genome assembly GCF_019279795.1 of Protopterus annectens. Lineage (NCBI taxonomy): Eukaryota > Metazoa > Chordata > Ceratodontiformes > Protopteridae > Protopterus > Protopterus annectens. The sequence continues at coordinate 64,611,291 of NC_056746.1, read as the reverse complement.
CATAAAAGAAGTAGCAAAAACAAAAGGAAAAGCCCCTTTGTATGAAATAATACACTGTTGCATTCCTGCAGTATTTTCCAGGCAGACAGTTACCCAGTACACCTTCTCAGAAGTAGGCAATGAAAACACAAAGCAATCGTCATTACAATTATAGCTGTATAAATAGCCGTAAACAAGAGGTTATGGTGTAAAACAGCCCTTATGATTGGAGTAAGGCTATGGTTCTTGATAGGGCTTATAGTTGGGCCTGCTGGTTGGAGTGGGGGTTAAGTTCCTAATTAGAATAAGATTCATGGATTGGCTAATAGTTAGGCCAGCTGATTTGGAGAGAATTGGCTAATTCATGACTTTTATTCCAGATAGGGACTTGATCTCCACTCCAACCAGTAGGCCCAACTATAAACCAATCAGGAACTCTAGCCTTATCCACAATCATAATAGCTGTGTTCTACCACACTCCCTTGTTTGGAGTTATTTAAACAGCTAGAATTGTAATGTTTTTTTTTTTTCAGGAAGAAAACTTGTATCTGATGAAGTCTGACGGATGAAAGTGCTCATTACTTTGAATAAACTGGATAACCTAAGGCTGAAAGAAGGATAGCTTTGTGTTTTCATTGCCTGATTTTGAGAATGTGCACATACTACTCTGGTTAGTTGCCTGCCTGCAAAATATCTACAGGAATACAACAGTGGATTATGGCAAACAAAGAGGCTTTTCCTTAAACATGTTAGTCCCGCAGAAAACCAGCCACTCCAATGGGTTTGGAGACCCAGTAAGGGGACCTGCTCGACAATTAGTAGCCTATATTTCATACGATAAGAAAAGCAGCAGAAACTGTTGCTGTGAGCTCACTAAGGTCTGTCTATCAGGATTTAATACCGGATTCTGGGCCTATGTTTTCTGTCTGCAACCTTTCCTCTTTCTCTTGCTTTGACATCTTTTGTCTATATGTCAGACCTGCAGTAATTCTACCAACATATATGAGTGCATTTCATATTTATGTAATTTCAGAACTATGTCTTCTTGTCTTACATCCTCATTACACTTTCTTTTACTCTTGTGCAACAGCAGCTATGCAAACCTTTTCAGGACATATATTTCCAGTCTAACTATTTTTCCATAATGCAACGTACTTTGGACTACACTTCTTTGAGTTATAAAGATGCCTCTGTCTTCTGCTATTCTTGTTTTATATATCATAAACATTTTTTGGCATGCATGACATCTGAAATGCTAATGTATTATGCATTATACTTTGTGCAACTACCCTGTCACTGAATCCATCTTTCATGTAAGTTGGCATTACATTATCATGGCTCATTTTTTCCGTGTATAAACCCTTTCTTCAATATGAAAATCGTTCCTGAATCTCATCAGGTTTAACTTATTTCCAGTAGCTGAAAAGAAGTCTAGAGATGCAATCCACTAGCATGCGTTACTTACACAGAAGTGCAAAGTATGTAAGAGCATTTATTCAGTGTAAAGGTCCCTCCTGAATCTCATTCAGGATAATTAATTATAAATGTTGGAATGAGTGTATAGTGTTAGGGGCAGAGCCCTGATGACAACCCAACTGGCTATTCTGATTAGCTGCTTTGGTGCTGGAGAAACTTAATGACATAGGAGACAGATGAGGGTACTTGGTTGACTCTAACAGAAGAGGAGTTACAGGGATATGTTGGGACATGCCTGATTTCAAGGATTCCAGTGAAGATCTGAGTCTTTGATGAAGATGAGGTGGGCAAAGCTATTCAAAAAAGTCACCACAGAACAGTGGTAGCTCTTTTATTCTGCCCCATTGTTTGCCTGCCCATCATGAGATTTATCAAACATTTAAGACATACTTAGACCACAATGGAAACATTTTCCTTTTGGAAAACAAGCATCCCTAAATAGTTCTTCAATCTAAACAGGCATTTTTCTTTCTTTCTTTCTTTCTTTCTTTCTTTCTTTCTTTCTTTCTTTCTTTCTTTCTTTCTTTCTTCATTTCATTATCTAATAATTTAATGTGTTGACCAGCTAGGTGGGCAGCTTGTCCACAGATCATTTTCAGCAATACTCCAGGGCAGTTAGGCATTTGCAGGTTTCAACAAATAGTTATAGTTCTTTGTTATTTGCACAGTTCAAATAGTGTGGCACTTCACTTGTTTAACAAAAATCGAATAGCATTTGGAAGATACTGTGATGTAGAACTGATAATGATACAGTCTGAGATAGTCTACAGTTTAAAAAACCAAGAAAACAGACTGAGGCAAAAACAAACTAATAAACTAAACAACGAAACAGTGCAAGTGAGCGATACTTAGGACGATTCAAAATAAAATAGTTTACTGGAGTAAAGCACTTTTCATTTGATTTAATAACACAAACTTCATCAGACAAATACTTACAAAGAGTGACTACTATATATACACTTAAAGAAGTCAGCTTCAACAAGCAATTAAACAATGAAGCAGTATATTGCTGCTTAACATTTTAAAGAAGCAGGGCACAAGTTAATAGCAGTAACTATAAAGTGATACAAGATCACTTGTTACTTTAGCTGTTGTATCAATGACCTCCCACGTTTAATAAAAAAAAAAATGTTTAACTTCAAAAACCTAAAAACCTATATAAGAAAATAAGATATTAATAATATTATAAACAATAAGGACAATAAAAAATAGTAAAACAGTAAAACAATAAACACACAACCTTTACCTGAATCAAATAAGTTAAAATATGAAATTCTAAAACCAATGGAAATAATACTACTCTAAAAGACAAATTATCTTGACAAGCTCTTGATTTTCAAAATACCGCTTATAGAGCAGTTTTCATTGAGACCAGGGGCATTGTAGGCATTAAGCCTAATCTGCCAAAGCAGTTCTAATTTTTCCAGTTCAAGACCTATTGGACCACCTCTTTTACTTGCAGTAATCTGATCAATAACCATGAATTTAAATGAATGGTCAGGGAAAAGTGAGATGTATTTTGCCAAAGCATTGTCATGTTTATTTTTTCTAATGGCATAAGTGTGTTCATAAATACGATGACGGAGACATTGCTCCGTCTTGCCAATATAAAATGCCAAACAGCTTTGGCATTGGGCCAAATAGACAGTCATTTTGGAATTACAATTTACTCTGTGTTTCAGATTGTATATATGGTCCTCTAATTTAAACCTGTTGGATTCCATAACATACTTGCAAAAATTGCAAGATTGACATTTATACATACCCACTACTTTACTTACAGGTTGCTTTTGCCGTTCAAACAGAGCTTTTAGATTTTTTGCTCTCCTAAAAATCACTTTAGGTGGATTTCCAAGTCTCTGACACACACTGTGGTCCATTGTTAATACTGCCCAATTTTTATATAAAATCTCAAAACAATCTTTACTGTTTGTACTGTAAGTTGTTATAAACGTTGAACTTTGAGTATGAGAATCAGAAGTGGTTATAGGCTTTTGGAAAAGGGGTGGATCTGAGCTGATAATAGTTTGTTGATCAGAGTAGGCCATATCTAAAATAGGTTTATAAATGCGTCTGATCCGTTTTTGAGCAATTTCTTTGACAATATTACTGACCAAATTGTCAGAATAACCACGGTGAAGAAACATGTTCTTAAGAAAAGCACATTCAACAAGGAAATCTTCATCAAGGGTGACAATGCAAGCTGCTCTGACAAGTTGACCCTTGACTACAGCATACTTTTGGTGGTGAGGATGACAACTGGTGTAATGTAAGAAAGAGTTTGAGTAAGTGCTATTTCTATGAATACTAGCTGTAAATCTCTGGAGTTCAATGTCCTTTTTCAGCTGAATATCCAAATAGGCAATGGACGCAGTATTGAAAGTAAACGTAAACTGAAGAAACTGAGTGATTGTGTTAAAGTAGTCAACTACTTTATCACTGGTTGTGGTGTCACCATCTAACAATATAAAGATATCGTCAAGGTAACGGGTGTAGTAAATAAACTTATCCTTGAAACTACAGTTGTTAAAAACATAAAGGTATTCCCAGTTCACCATTACTGTATTGGCTACACTCGCCCCACAAGGGGAACTCATAGCGACACCAACTTGTTGTAAATAAAAATTATCAGCAAACATGAAATAATTATTATCTAAAATCAAAACCAATAATTCGTTGACCAAGGATATCTCAGCATTTTCACCACCATTGTTTCTCATAAATTGACTGACCCATTCCAAAGTTGTATCATGTGGTATACATGTATGCAGATCTTTGACGTCAACTGTAAGAAAGCTGTAATTAATACTGAAGTCCAAGTACTTGATGTTGTCAAGAAAGGCCCAAGAGTCCTTACATATGTGATTAATTTTAGCTAAGTATTTCTGTAAAATAACGTCTACCACTTTTGCACAAGGATACATAGGTGAGCCTCTGCCGTCCAAAAGTGGGCGCATTGGAGGACCAACTATGTCCTTTTGCAATTTAGGTATTCCGAAGAAGTGGGGGAATCTTGGGTAAGATGTACTCATGAAATTACTCAAACTCTTTCTTACATTACACCAGTTGTCATCCTCACCACCAAAAGAGAGCTGTAGTCAAGGGTCAACTTGTCAGAGCAGCTCGCATTGTCACCCTCGATGAAGATTTTCTTGTTGAATGTGCTTTTCTTAAGAACATGTTTCTTCACAGTGGTTATCCTGACAATTGTCACCCTTGATGAAGATTTTCTTGTTGAATGTGCTTTTCTTAAGAACATGTTTCTTCACCGTGGTTATCCTGACAATTTGGTCAGTAATATTGTCGAAGAAGTGGCTCAAAAACGGATCAGACGCATTTATAAACCTATTTTAGATGTGGCCTACTCTGATCAACAAACTATTGTCAGCTCAGATCCACCCCTTTTCCAAGGGCCTATAACCACTTCCAATTCTCATATTCAAAGTTCAACGTTTATAACAACTTACACTACAAACAGTAAAGATTGTTTCAAGATTTTACATAAAAATTGGGCAGTATTAACAATGGACCACAGTGTGTGTCAAAGACTTGGAAATCCACCTAAAGTGATTGTTAGGAGAGCAAAAAATCTAAAAGCTCTGTTTGAATGGCAAAAGCAACCTGTAAGTAGAGTAGTGGGTATGTATAAATGTCAATCTTGCAATTTTTGCAAGCATGTTATGGAATCCAACAGGTTTAAATTAGAGGACCATATATACAATCTGAAACACAGAGTAAATTGTAATTCCAAAATGATTGTCTATTTGGCCCAATGCCAAAGCTGTTTGGCATTTTATATTGGCAAGATGGAGTGACATCTCCGTGATCGTATTTATGAACACACTTATGCCATTAGAAAAAGTAAACATGACAATGCTTTGGCAAAACACATCTCACTTTTCCCTGACCATTCGTTTAAATTCATGGTTATTGATCAGATTGCTGCAAGTAAAAGAGGTGGTCCAATAGGTCTTAAACTGGAAGAATTAGGACTGATTTGGCAGATTAGGCTTAATGCCTACAATGCCCCTGGTCTCAATGAAAACTGCCCTATAAGCGGTATTTTGAAAATCAAGAGCTTGTCAAGATAATTTGTCTTTTAGAGCAGTATTATTTCCACTGGTTTTAGAATTTCATATTTTAACTTATTTGATTCAGGTAAAGGTTGTGTGTTTATTGTTTTACTGTTTTACTATTTTTTTTATTGTCCTTATTGTTTATAATATTATTAATATCTTATTTTCTTATATAGGTATTTAGCTTTTTGAAGTTAAATTTTTTTTTTGATTAAATGTGGGAGTTCATTGATACAACAGCTAAAGTAACAAGTGATCTTGTATCACTTTATAGTTACTGCTATTAACTTGTGCCCTGCTTCTTTAAAATGTTAAGCAGCAATATACTGCTTCATTGTTTAATTGTTTGTTGAAGCTGACTTCTTTAAGTGTATATATAGTAGTCACTTTTTGTAAGTATTTGTCTGATGAAGTTTGTGTTATTAAATCAAAAGAAAAGCGCTTTACTCCAATAAACTATTTTATTTTGAATCGTTCTAAGTATCGCTCACTTGCACTGTTTCTATGTTTAGTTTAATAGTCTACAGTTTAAAGAGAATTGCATATAAGTTTGTAGCAATAGAGATATTAGAGATTAAAGAAAAATAGAATTATTTACATATGTGCAATATGTATCAAATAACTGTACTAATGCAGTTTAAAAATAAAATATTGTTTAACACTCTAAATATGAACTAGTTGTTATACATCAGATTTACTTATTGTCAAAGCATTGGCTGTTATAGTTATTAATAAGAAATTGAAGTAGCTTGTTTTGGAATGCACTTAATTCGTGTTTTCAGATAATTTGCTAAAATGAGGTCTTGACAAATGGTTAGTATTGCCAGTAGAAGAGATTATGGAGTAGTAGGTCTGCCTGTGACAAAGTGTATATGCAGGAAATGCGCAGTATGAGGAGGGTATTAGTTTGAATGTCAAATGTTCAAGAAGCAGAGAGGTCCTAGCAGTTACTTGTAGCCATTTATAGAGCAAGAGATATAATGATGCTTTGTGCACCATCCCAGAAGGATGAATTGATTGCTCTTATTTGCATTCACTTGCAAAGTGAACAATGATAGATGGTATTGTGTTTTGGGAATTATCATTTGTAATGCTAGAATTTCCTATAGTGTCTTGGGAGAGGTTAGAGTACCTGTATGCTAACCTAAGTTGATTAAATGCTACCTTTGCAATATTTTGCGTGTATGGAGAAAAGGTGAGTTGGGCAAAAGTTACCCCTAGGTTCCTTGGTTCAGTGACTTTACGCAGTGAGTTGTCTTGAGGGTTCATAATGTTTAGCGTGGCATTGGATTTACGTGTTTGTTGTATGCCAAACAGCATACTAATTGATTTGTTGCAGGTTAGTAGAAGTTGTGTGTCAGAAAACCAATTCTGTAGTAAGCTGAAGCCTTGCTCAAACATCTCTGCACAAAACATACCATTTAGGATTAGCATATCAAAATGCAGGCTGTTTAGGAATATGGAAAATTGTACTGGAGCCAAGATTGATCCTTCAGATACTCCTGCTGTAATTTCCATTGCTGGATATGTTGGGCCTGTGTCTATTAATAAAAGTTCCATTAGTTAGGTATGATGTGAAACAACAAACTGTACTGCACCTATACCAAATTTAGCTAGTATTTTTAAGGTGAAGGGTAGATTCTAACAGATTGGGAAGCATGCTTTAGGTCAGTGATAATAACAATCATTCACTGACCTTTTCCCTATCACATCAAAGATAGTTACAGTGAATAATGCTGTTTGCTATATTTATTTCAATAGCCATGTTGTCTGATAGTTAGGAGGCCATATTTGGTAATAAGTTCCATTTGTTGCATATTTGCATATAGACAAGTTATTCCATCACTTTAGCCAGACAACAAAAAAATGGAGATTGGCCTATAATCAAAAGAGACTTGAGATTTTAACTTTAGAAACTGGGACTATAGTGGTGATTTTCCAAAAGTAAGGAATTATTCCTTTTATAAAAGCAAGCTTAATAATATATCCCAATGGTATACATATCTGTTTTGCAGTAATATGAATAAACTGGGAATGCAGTGCAGAATGGTTCTCTAACTCATTTGAGTGTATAGACCGATGATAGATCATAAATGGGAAATACTGCATTTACTTTAACAGGATGTGCTGCCTGTGGGTTATTTGGATTGCAGGGAGTGAGAGTGGAATTGGGAATGGTGACTATAAATGTCTTTATAATAAGAAATTCTGCAGGAAGGATTTTCTGTCTGATGTGGATTGGAAGCCATTTGTCATCAATTTGAGGAGTTCCCAAAAGTGCTTGGGATAGCCTTTGCATGTCAGTTGTCTATGTCTTATAAAGGTTATTTTTGCTGCATTAATGGTAATGCATGCCTTTTGATTGCGACTGTAATTTCTCTGTTAATATTGGATGGGCCTACTGTTCAAAGTTTGCAGGCATCATCATATTGTTTGAAGTAAGCCAGGGACATGCGGTATCTTCTGCTCTTACTTTTCTTTCTGGGAAATGTCTGTTTTGTATTGGTTCAAGAATGTCTAATGGTGTAGTAAGTGCTGTAGCTGGGTCACTGGCACAGCAAACTATATCCCAAATGGTAGATTCAAGCTTTGTTTATAGTCGCTTGAGACTGGTCTGAGAATCATCTAGTGACGGTTCTGATATAGTTCTTGGTAATTTGAATGACCAGTAGGACAAAATGGGGCTATGGCCACTGAGTGTGCTTTGTAGCATTGTTGTTTTCTGGCATTTGTCTAGAAAGTTTATTATGATCTGTATTAGTATAGTAAATCCTACTTGAGGTGTTATTCTGTTTGGTTCTGTGAATAATTGTGTTATGTTCTGTTTTACAAGAGAGTAGTGTAACAGTGAATTTTGTGTTCCTAACCAGTTCGACTTGAGATCTTCAGGACTAATTACTTTATATTTAAAAGAAATGGTGATACAAAGATATATGTAATGGTTATAACGGTGCAGCATGGAAGGCAGGCAAATGCATGTAACAACTATATTATCTAGAAGTTACATGAACCATGAAGCACTTTGGGTCATTTGTATGTGTAAATGCATTTGCCTGCAAGTTGGTTGCTTGTATTTGGGTGTTATTCTTGACAAGAAGATTCCTGCCTCCCACTCTGTGTCCTGATGTGTTATTGCAGAAGCAGTGGTAGTCTGTATATAAGCAACCTGATGTACAGTGCTTGTCTTTTAGCCAAGATTCAGTAATTACCAGTAAAGTGGGATTATGCTGTGTTATCTGAGCTTCCAGGAGTTGCCATTTGTTGTTAATGCTATTAACCTTGGCAAAGGCTATAATGAAACTGTGGCACTGAGTGCAGATTGACGTTTTGAATATGGGGTGATATTTTAGACTAGTTTGGGTTTACTATTGCCTGAGATAATTACAGGCACTGTAAAAAAAACGAATATAAGTTAGTCTACCATCGTAACAGGCCTTCACAATTAAATTAACTATAAGTGTGCATGTATCATTTATTTATTTGTTCATCTATTTATTTATTTGTGTATTTGTTCATCTCTTTGGATATTCCTTAGCAAGATAGATAAACTGATCCAGGGACCCAAAGATCCATTTCAGTACCCAGACACCCAGAGACAGACAAATGTATACCTATAAATAGTAAATCAGTAGGGGAACAAAGTAAGTTACAGTTGCTTTATAAATATAATCCATATTATAATAATAACCAAAGACCACTTATGCAAAGACCTATAATTAGTAAATATCTTGAATATTACACAATGCCAGTTTAAAAGCAGACACCCAGAACAGGAAGAAAGGGAGAAACAAAAAGCAACATGCTTTATAATGTATTAATCCTACAAACTGGAAAATAGAAATTTGTAGCACCCATACGCTCTTTATGAATAAATACACAGTGAAGGACATTCCCTGATCAGAGTGAATGAGTAATCCGTCAAGAGTTAAATCTTGTAGGTAAATATTGGTAAAGATGGTTTCTTATCATATTCTTGATGCTTGAAAGGTCGAGTCGAGCTTAGCAAACCCTGCCTACCGACAGTTAGAATGTTAAATACTAACATTACCAACTGTTTCGACATTTGCTGTGTATTTTGTGCATGCCTGTTTTCGTCATGCCAGCTTACATGGTAAAGTTGTCGTAAGTGTGTAACTTGACCTTCCTAGTATCCAGCATTTGAGAGGAAACTGGTAAAGATAATGTTAAGATAGAAAGGCAGCCTGCTGATGGTGTCTGTGGAGAATTAGCATCTGGTGTGTGTGGGGGAGGCTGACTCAAACTGATGGTAGCAGAAAAGGAAAAGGATCTTGCAGGTTTGATCAAACCTTGACTGCCAATAAAGGGCAGTGGCACTGATACTGACCAACAGAGTGGCAGTAGCAGCAGAAGGGCAGAATTCAGAAGTAAAGCCATAACAGTGCTGCTATAGCAGGCTCTGGCTTGTCCACACCGTGAATTGCCTGCATTTGTAGGAGTTATATAAGTAGAAGGATATCAGATATCCGGAAGGAGTTCAGAGAAAAGTGACCAGAATGGTGTATCAGATGGATTGGAAATGAGAAAACTAGAAACTAGAGGAGATAAATTCTTTTCACCTGAGAATAGAGGAAGGGTCACAATACTGGTGTCCAGGATCATATCAGGGAGATTCAAAGGTGCTGTCAATAGAAAGGAAACAACATGAGGAGAAGGCACAGACAGCAAATTTTAAGGAATAACTCGTTCTTGGATCTATGCAAGCTCAGAGAAGGTTGAGGACATATCAAATGCACTGCTGGTAACCTCAAACTTGGGAGGGATAAAAAAGAAGTCTTTTGTACAGGTCATCCATATTATACATTTACCATTTTTTGCAGGCTCCTTGCTTATTGCTGAGGGATCCATGCTGGAAACAAGGGAGGACTACAGCATCATGCATAGGATGTCATATTTCACGAAATCAAAGAACAATCTTAGCAGCGCAATTAACATGCCAGCCTTCTAGTTTATTACAAAACAAAAAGTTTATATGGAAGGCACCTCATAAAAAAAATCTTTTGGGCATTATTCCATTGTCCTTCAAAGGATATATCTGTACTTAGTGAATGTTAAGTTTAATGCAGACTATTCTCTGTGCTCCATTTTCTTTGCAGAACTTATCAGTCGTGAATAAGCCATCAATAGAACTTGAATGAGAAATAATGGCCTACACACTACTCCGATAAGTTATGTGAAACTGATTTAAGATGCCTGCCTAATTCTGTGATAATAAGAAACATAAAGTATCCTTATGAAACTGTAATAGAGGCAGCTTAGGGTTGGGACTTTATTGTACATCGGTACACCAGTGTTACAGTAGTGGTACAGGATGACTTTTGCTTCCAAAAAGGACTTTACTTAAAAAAACATTTATGACAGTTTATTCAGTGCTTTTAAATAGGAGTTTCCCTCATGTTCCTCATTTTATACTGTGCAGTTTATATTTGTTCAAGTGCAGTTGCTTTAATCAGGATTTGCATAGAAATGATTGTTTAACACATGTTGTAGTACTGTACAGAGGATTAAATAGTGTAGTGTATCAAGAACTCTGAGGTCATGTCTTGTCAACAAGAGAGTGGGACTTATTTATTTTTAAAGTGATGCTCTTTCCTTGAGTTTCAGTGTCCTTAGAGTGAAAAATATGTGTGTGGGTATGAAGCCTCCTTACGAGGAAGAAATAGTTATTTCTCTTACTGGAACTTAACATGTTTGCACTAAACTATGTTAACCTATGGGTAAGTTGTCTGTGTACTGAAAGAAATATTTACAAGCTATAGAGGTCAGTGACATACCAGGGAGTTGTGTTGCAGTGGGTTGTGATTCACAGTATCATAACTATACCAACTCCTAACTCCCATGCAACATGGATTCAGGCCTAGCCACAGCACCACCACCGCTCTCCTTTCCTTCCTTGAAACTGTTAACAAAGCACGTGACTCTGGCTATATTGTGTCCACCCTTTTATTAGACCTATCTAAGGCCTTCAACACCATCTCTCACAACCTTCTAATCAAACTCTCTAAACTGAACTTATCCCCCACCACTATCAAATGGTTTACCAGTTATTTATCAAATAGGCAACAAGCAGTCAGATGGAAAAAAAGCTACCACCCCATTCATCAATACTCCCTCAGGAGTACCACAGGGTTCCATTTTTGGGCCATTACTATTCAACATTTTCATAAATGACTTCTATCAGTCCATCCCTAACACTTATCTCATCCAATATGCCAATGACTCCACCATAATCTGTTCTGTCACCTCCTTCCCCATTTTAACACAACTAACCCAAAATGTCTTCTCCTTAACCAAACAATGGATGCTAAACAATCACTTAGCACTCAGCGCCACAAAACTTAAACTTATATTTACCCCTTCAAAAACCACCACTGTAGACAAAAACACTTTTACTATCACCAGTCATAACAATACATCCCTCAAAATAGTATCTAATGCAAAACTACTAGGAGTCCTAATCAATGACCAGCTCAAGTTTGATATCCACCTACAAGCAAATATTAATAAAACACATAAGAAACTTGACATGCTCTATCGCCACAATCAGTTTATCTCTCCCTCCACCAAACTAATACTCTCTACAACGTACCTTATCCCATCCCTCCTATATGGACCCGCACTCCTTACTAACCTGCAGTCCTCCCTCAAGTCAAAACTCTCATCCTGTTACAATGAAATTTCAAAATTTGCAACAGGCCACCGATCTTCTACACACCACTGCACTGCCCTTCACAAACTTAACTGGCTAGAACTACCCGACTACCTCACCTATATTCAACTTACCCAAACACACAAACTTATCTTTAGCCCCTCTCTCTGCCCCTTTCTTGCCAACACCTTTAAAATGCATCTGCCTAATATATCCCTAAGATCTAACTCCCAAAATCTGATTGAACTACACAAACCCTCTCATCCACCAAGCAATCATCTTCTGTCCTTATCCCTAGCTCGCTTGTGGAATTCTCCCTCCAATAATCCATACCACTAGCAGCCTCTCTTCCTTCAAAACCTTACTCCACTCCCACCTAACATCCCAATGGGAATGTTCCTGTTCCCATCCTGCATAAAGTCCCCCAACTTAAGCTACTCCCCATGATCCAGCACATCTGCAAACTTCCCCCTATGATTTCTAAACTCTGATAAGTGTCTGTTGGAATCATCAGATTTTGTATATAAATATGATTGTATAACACCCTTATAAGCATCTGTTACAATCAACAGATTTTGTATATAAATATGATTGTAGAACACACATATTTTCTTATTTAAAGAGTGGCTGCTTTTGCATTTCACTAATGCCATTTATTATCTTTATTATCTATATTACTGCACTATCTATTGTTATAACTTGCTTTCTAAGTAACTTATATTTGTTTGTTCGTTTTACTGGAGCTTTTCACCCCAGGACTCCATTGAAAATGGGTTCCTGGCAAACAAACTGCAAATAAATAAATAAATAAAAATGTGTGCCTCTGGAAAAGGTGGAACTAAGATAAATTACAAGATATTTTGTGACCAGTAAAGAACTGGAAGAAAGTTCACAGGCACGGTAGCAGTTGCATGGGGCTGATATGGCGTGACACAGACCTATATTCTTTAAGGTCTGGGTGTTTGAAAGTACATATAAATGCTTTGGTAGTAAACATGCTAAGTAAGTCATAAACACCCAAAGAAAATGAAGGGACATTGACTCCCATAAAATGAGATTGCTAGTAAGAATGGTGCACTCGACAAGGAGCAATACAGCATTTAATCCTCTAGCAATTTGAAGAGAGTAACAGAAAATATGTCCAAACAAAGAAGCTGTAAATGTAATGCAATAATGTTATGGAGGGTGTGATTGCAAATGTTCATAGATAGAAAATTATTGAATTTAACAACTGGCTTAGTTTCTGGTGTCATTCAAAGGGGATCCGGTACCTGACAGCCTGGGATGACATGACTGACAAGCCACGATGCTTTGCCAGAGATGGCCTGCATCTGTCTCCCTTGGGCTTTAGGCTCCTGGCAAAGGCTCTTGTCTCCCCCATAGAGCCTTTTTTAGGCAATGCCATGAGGTCAAAACTACCAACATGAACATTTCATCAAAACGTAAATTAAAGGTCATGCTGCTAAACGCTAGGAGTCTAAACATGAAACTGCACTCATTGCAAGCATTATTAACCCTGGAAGAAGCTGACATTTGTGCAGTCACAGAAATCTTGCTCAAAGCTGCAGAGAGCACCCCAGCCATACCAGGCTACTCATCCTATCATTCATTCAGACCCCAAGCGGTGGGTAGCAAAACAAAAGGAGGTAGAATTGCAATATATATAAAAGACATACACACCTCTAGGTTGGTCAAACAGTATGATGCACAGGAAACACTCCAGGTGCAGTTAACAATTGACAAGACCCCTTTTCAAATCATAGCTAGCTACAGGCCTCCAACTCTGACTCATGATGCCCAATCCACCTATCTGGACCTCTTCGAATCTATCAAGATTCAACCCTTTACTCTGATCCTGGGTGACTAACTATCCAACCATAGATTGGAAGAAATACTCATGCCAAAATACAAATGCCCAGAGATTCCTTGACTCCGTCAATGCAAATGCCTTGGACCAGTTGGTTGACACCCCCACAAGAGATGAAAATATCTTGAACTTGATATTAACCAACATGAGTAACCACTGCAGCATTCCTACAGTGTCATCATCCCTGGTAAGACTGACCACAAAGCAGTCACTTTTGAAGTCATCATCTCCCCTGACCCCCCCCCCCCCTCCCGAGCTAGGGTCAAACACAAAAAGTTTTCCAAAGCTGATTACAACCTCCTGAGAAAAGGTATAAACAGCTTTGCAGCCCCCTCCCCCTCCACAGAAACTGGCACATATGTCCAAGCTTACACCAAAGTACTATATGAGCAGTTACATAGCTGCATAGAATTAGGAATACCAGACAGGATGAAATCCTCCTCCTCAAGGAAGATTAAACCTGTCTGGTAGACATCTACAATAAGTAAACTCTATAATAAAAGGAAAAAAAAATGCTGTCCAAGACCAAGAAGGAGCATGTGTCTATTTGGACGCAATCTTTCTAGCCTGAACAAGCAAATAAGAGCACTAGTTAAATCCTCCAAAACAGACTTCCGAGTCCAAATTGGCCACATCTCCTAAAGACAATCATAAGGCTTTCTTCACATATGTCTGCAATCTCAAGGGAAGCACCCAGATCTGCTCAGAACTGGTGGTCAAGGATACCACGTACACAAACCCTGTAGATATAGCCAACCTGCTGGCAGACAGATTCAGTGAAAACTTCACTCTTCTGTCTCCCTCATCAGTGAAACAGGACATCCCCAGTACCTGCCCCCCCCCCCCTTATATCTAGGAAGCAAGTTATCACTGCCCTCTCAAGGCAAAAAAATACAGCCTCCATGGGACCCAATAAATCTGCATCCTACATGAACTCAGGCAGGAACTTGCAGTGCCATTAGACACCCTATTCAACCAAAGCCTGAGTACCGGCTTTGTCCCAGCCAAATGGAGAAAGCTGCTGTCATCCCATTGCACAAATATGGAGCATCTACCGATCCAGGAAATTATAGACCCATCAGCCTAATTAGCCTTATCTGGAAGGCCATGGAGTGGATTATCATGGACCTCATTAACAAGGACATTGGCAGCCTCCAAATACTTGAACTGACACAGTTTGGTCTTGTCAAGGGGAGGTCATGCCTGTTAAATTTGGTCGACTTCTTTGAGACAGTCATAGACGAGAGGAAGACAGTGCACACCACCTACCTTGACATGGCCAAGGCCTTTGATACTATTCCCCACTTAGGTATAATAGATAAACTGTCTCAACTAGGCATCAATCCATATGTTACCAGATGGGTAGCAAACTGGCTTACTGATAGAACCCACCTAGTCAAAATAGGGGAAGCCACCTCAAGTAGTAGACCCATAACAAGCAGTGTACCACAGGGATCAGTCTTGGGGCCTCTGCTGTTTGGGATATACTTCTCAGATGTGCAGGCCAAATCTAATGGGCTATGGCTGACCAAGTTGGCAGATGACTGCAAGCTGGGTGCTGTCATCAAGTCCCCTAGTGATCCTCCAAGAGGATCTCACCCAAACAAATGACTGGTGCCAGAAACATGGCCTCAAATTGAATGCCAAAAAAATGCATTATCATCTCTTTTGGGGAGAATGATGTCCCCACAAATGATCACACTGATAATACGGCACTAAGCACGCAATCAGTCGTGAAGGACATGGGAAGCCAGGTTGATAGCAGACTGACTTTTGAACACCATATTGCCTCCATTGTACAGAAAGCTTTCTACATGGCCCACCCCATTAGCAAGGGTATCTCATCCAGGGACAAGGTGGTCATAACATCCTTGTATTCTTCCTTTATAAGAATGATTGTTGAATAGAATGTCCCTTTCAGCATGTACCTTGCAAAGCACATGCATCAGCTGGAGAGACCACAGAGATCCCTCACCCGGATAATCCAGGGTCTCAAACATCTACCCTACACAGATAGGCTAAAAGCCCTGTCCCTCTACTCAGTCTCTTACAGACTCCTCAGAGGTGTCCTCTGTCTGGTATGCAAAGCAATCTCAGACCTCGCCCTGATGGTACTGCTGCATATCCGCAAGTCAAGCTCTACTTGAGTAAACTGCATGTGAGACCTTAACCTGGTTTGTGACATCAATAGGACTTGTTGGTGGGACAGATTCATGTCCCAGAGACTCCCCGTTTTGTGGAATAGACTCCCTTTCCATGTAAAACAGAGTACCTCATTAAAACTTTTTCACTGCAACCTGGATAACTGAAAGGGGAACAAAAAATACACCTCCTATGTCTGTAACCTCAAAAGCTGTACTCAGTGATGTGCAGAGCTAATTGTGAATTGAGCAACCTACACAGAGGCGAAAGACACATAAAATCTTCTGGTTGACAAATTCAGCTCCAGTTTTACTCCCCCCATCACCACATCAAGAAATAGTATCAAACATACCCCCCACCATCACTAGGCCACATATCCTAAATGAACTATCCAAGACCAAAACACTGCCTAGATTGGCCCCTGATAATATTCCAGGATGTCACTTAAATAGCATGAAACATGACCTATCAGGACCACTGACATCACTATTTAACCATACTCTCCAGGCAGGCTTCTTGCCAAGTGAATGGAGAACTGCAACAGTCATCCTGCTGCATAAGGGTGGGCCTCCTATGGACTCCAGAAACTATAGACCTATTAGTCTAACTACTCACATATGCAAAGCCATGGAAACAATTATCGTGGAAATGATTAATGATGACATTGGAAACCACCAGACACTGGATCCAATCCACTTCAGTTTTGTCAAGGGAAGATCATACCTATTCAGTCTGGTAGACTACTTCAAGAAGATCATAAAGCAATTGATGAGGGTAGAACAGTGCATGCTGCCCACCTTGATCTAGCCATGGCACTTGATACAATATACTACTGGGGCATTGTAAACAAACTCAAAGAATTAGGCATAAACCCTCACAATGCACATTGGATTGCCAGATGGCTTTCATATAGGACCTAGGAACTTAAGACAGGGGAATCCACCTCCACAAAGAGGCCAGTTACTCGTTGAGTCCCGCAGAGCTTAGTGCTGGATCCTCTTACTTTTGGCATTTACTTCTCTGAAGTCAAAGCCATCATCAAGGGCCTCTGACTAATCAAGTTTACAGATGACTGCAAACTGAGAGTAGGCATAGATTCCCTTTAGGACTCTAATCTCCTCCAGGAGGGTCTAATACAGGTAAATAACTGATTCCATAGACATGGTTTAAAACTCAGTGCCAAGAAGTGTATAATAGTATCATCTGGGAAGTCATCTACCCAGGAAAACTACCTCATTGATAGGCACACTCCTAAGGGCTGATGCAATAGGGGTTTGGACTATGTAGACAGTAACCTGGCTTTTGACCAACAGATGCCTAAGATGGTAAGTATATCATTCTTTGTTGCTCAACCTATAAGCAAGGGTATGGCACATTTGTCCAAGGAAGTTACCATTGCACTGTAATCAGCCCTGATCAGACCCATCCTTGAATGCAATGCCCCCCTTCAGCAATAACTAGCATGTCCGCAAAGGTTCCTCACAAAAAGAATATAAGGTTTTAATAATATGTCCAGTGAGGACTGCCTCAAAGCCCTGTCCCTATACTCTGTCCTACAGACTGTTGGGAATGATCTATACCTGGCATACGAGGGATTCCAGGATGCCTTTCTGATGGACCTCTTGCATACTTAGAAAACAAACAGTAAAAGAATTACCCAATCCAGGGATTCAATCCTTGCTTTTGACATAAACAGGACATGTTGGAGGGACGAGTATGTGTCTCAGAGAATACCACTTCTCTGTCACAAGTTTCCCATCCATGTAAAACAGAGTTCTTCCATGATATTATTCAATTATACCCTGGACCATTAGATGGGAAATCAGAAATTCATCTCTGGTGGGTCAACTATGTCTCTAATGGATAGAGATAAACTGTAAATGTTTGAACACACATGCCCTAGCTTACACATGCCCCTAAAAATAAATCCTATGACGCTAAACTTGATGGATATATTTGGGATAAATGACTAGGCTTAAAAAGACCCATGTAGTTGTTAGCCTAGTATATACCTATGAACCTATGAAACAACGCAAGGAAAAAGGTCAGCTTACTCCTTTATGGAGCTAATAACATTTTCCCTTTCATAACAAAGCAAGTAGAATAGCAACAGGCTTTGTTTCAGCCCTTCTAGACAATTTTAATATCTTCTGTAGCCAAATGTAACCTGACTACTATGCCAACAGTATCCAATAAAATCTGTAGACTCATCACCCCTGCCCAGAAAAAGAACATTATTGTAAGATAATTGAAAAAGTTATCTGGATCCCTGTGAAGCAAAGAACAGACATTCTACTTGGCTCAGAACATCTAAACAACAAAATAGTCCTTACTTAAATTACTAAACTCAGAAGACATTCACATACTTTACACTCTTAGAAACCAGTCCCACATTGCATTCACATTCACATTCAGCCACCTAGAACTGAACTCCACTGAACAGTCCACTGCGTTGGAATAACAGCATCAAAACTATGGGAAACTATACTTCCCTATATTAGATACACCACATGCTGCCCTTTTTTTTTGTTCCCAGATAAAATATACTCTCTGTAAATGTCAATGCCACTCTTCAACCCACCTAACCCTAGTTCCCCATCCCTTCTGTCGTTTAACATTTAAAATGCCTTATACACTGCGTACATTTCTCTCTACTCACCATGCACCCCCTCTTCTTCTCTCAACTTAATCTGCAGTTCCACTTGAAGTGATACTTCTTCTTTCCTCTCCTTCAGCTTGAACATATTATCATAAGTAATACTGCCATCCACTAACCAGTCACATTTCTCCATGAGGCTTAATAACTCCAAATTTGTATTCATGTACCTATGGTTGTTCATGTCAGTCTTATCTTATTCTCTCTGAGATGAGCCTGAATTTATTCTGTTGTCTACCCTGCTTAAAAAAAGTGCAATTGAGTTTACTGAAGACTGCAAACTGGATACTGTTATCCACTCTCACCCACTGATACTAAACTGTTCCAGAACAGAAAATGGTCACAGGCCAAGCTTAAAATAGTACAGAGTGGTAATGATTGGCAAAAAAGATTTTCCCACCACTATTTGTTATAAGTGATGCTCCTCTTCAAACAGATATGGTCATAAAAGGCATGGGTATTTATGTAGACAACTCACTATTTCTCTCAATCAATCATCATTTTTCCATCATAGTCAAAAAACCTATTTATCTGGTCCAGTTAATTTCCAAGGGAATATCTTCAAGATCACAAGCAGTCATCTCATCACCTACTATTGCTTATCAGACCCATCATTAAATATGTTGTGCTGATTGATATGTACAAATCTAAGCATATTGCTCAACTGAAAATGCCCCAACAATTTTGAAACATAAAAGAAAAAAAATGAAAGCCTTAAATCCTTCAACTGTCCCAACAGATTAGCAAACAAATCTTATACACAGAAACCTAACATCTGTGGCAAAATGACCTGTGTCTTGCTTTACAAGGTATGTACGACTCATCCTATTTGAACTTCTGTTTCTTTGCATAACAAGCACAAGCAAACTATATTTACAGCAACAAATAAACAAGACTTGCTGGCGGGATAGTTTGCAAACCCAATGTATTACTATCCTATGAAAAATGTTACCAGTACAAATCAAGTAAAGCACTGCTTTTTCTGCCATTAAGACTAGCCTTCATGATTGAATGGGTAGTTACAAGTTTACAGCAGAGTTATCATGTACAGCCCTGCTTGATTTGGATGGTGGGCACTATTAAATACTTACAAATGGTAGCAAGAATAAATGAGTGTGTCTGCTTAAAGCTGTATCTAAAGGGATATCTTATGGTCCCTGGGATCACTTGCCTACATACTGTTCCTATTCTAATGTGTTCCTATTTAAAGTAAGTAGGTTAACTACTGGATCTTATCTGGTGTTCATTTTTATAATTTCTTTCATTCAGTCGTTTCTGTGTGCAACCTTGCAAATTTGAAATTAGGTTCTCTATTATATGATCGAAGACGCATTCTTTCGAATGCATCTTGATCTAACTTAAAAGCACAAAACAGCAAAGTACTGAAACTGCATATAAGCAAATTCTTTCCCTGGGAAAGCACTTGGCTGCCTTTGTTATTTTGCCATTTTCATCACTGTAGTGTAATCTCGGAGTTTGTATATTTAAATATGGGGGTATGAGGGGGCACAGCCCCCCATGTCGGGTGGAGTGGGGAGCGAAGCCCCCCACTTTATGTAATGTTTTAAAGTTGTTTTTTTTTTCTTTTTTGGAACAGCGATTTTTTTCCCTGGGAAAAAATCAGTGTTCTAAGTGTTCAGGATTGTAAGCTTTCACTTACATGGGATCGATAAATCAGCGTTCGCTTTTTTAAGCAGTCGCTGATTTAATATAGACCCTGAAATTATTATTGCATACTTTTTTCTGCTGTATTATGTCTGTGTTAACTGTTAGCTCATTTGAACATCTATATGCACTTAAATGTGGAGTAATGCACCATGCTTTGACTGCTTTCGACAGGATTTAGCTTATTCTGACAACATGAGTCATGCAAACCTTTTTTTTTTTTTGGATTATTTTTCTTCCCTACAGCTGACTATCAATAGAGTCCAGCAGCGACATTTCCCATTCTTCTGGTCTACCTACCCCTCTTGGTTTCCCCCAGGTTTACTTTAATAATGGTCTTGTGAGGAGACCAAAGCATTATTCTGACTCAGAGGTGTTTCCTACTTTTACTCCCACCCCGAACATCCATGATTGCATCCTGATTAGTGGATTGCAACAATCTGCTGCTCACTTCTATAAGGAGAAGATATTAGTAAGCTGTCATTTCCAAACTAAGAATCAAGGCATGGTTTTGTTTCCCTGGCCATGCCAGTTAAATTTAACTTGATTGCGTGCCCAAGCCTACACACCTCCCATCTTCACCTGCCAGAACCTCAGATGCCTGAGTCACTAATTGAAACTGTGTTACCTACATCAAAGTCAAGGCTTTATCTCTGTACCCCACAGTCCTGCAGGGAGACAAGGAAACCTTTACTGCAAAGGTAATGTCAGATTTTGTCTCTTCTCTTTCTCTTTCCACCTGCACTGACACCTTGTGTAAGTGAACTTCCTAATATACCATTTGCTCCCACTGGCTTCCATTATCTTTGCCATTCCTTTCTGAATATCTTCTCCTTTTACCTTCTAGATTCATCCCACCTGCTCATACTCGGGTCTATATTATAACAATGAACGAGCAAACGATCGAACGTTGTTATATCAAACTCAAAAGTTTGAATTCACAACACATCAAACTACCAGAACAGCAATTTTTTTTCCCAAGAAATCAGTAACCACAGAATTCAAAGAGAATGTAAATGAACTTATATGAGAAATATCACATAAGCAATATACAACTAAATGCTACAGTAAGTACAATAAAGTTATTGTTCTGGCCATACAAGTTCTGAAAGTCAGACAAAAGCACTAATTCCTTTACATCAAGTGGGAATGTGCTTTACACATGCAGGTTAAAAGAATGCTCTCCTACAAAAATCTATTGACCAGTTGAATTCCACCCCCAGCACTCTCCTCTATCTCTCTGTTACTGTGTCATGAGATGTACACTTATCTCTGGCTCCACATATATAAGACATATAAGATATACGCATATTAAGATATAACAGTGACACTTGTATTTTTCATACCTGGAAGCTCTGCTAGAGACACTTTGGCATTGTTGCCCCTATCAGCACTAAGATCAAGGATTCTGTGTGAACCCTCTGGTGATCTATCTGGATCTCTGACAATAAACAGGAACTCCTTTGTTTCAGTTAGTGGTGGGTTGGTAACAGGACCACCACCCATAGCTACCTTTACACAGGCAACTGCAACTGCCCTATGACATGCAGAGGTTGTCATATCCTTCCTCTATTTCATATCTGGGAGTAACGTCTTCCATGCCCTCCGACAGCATTGAGGTAATCAACCACCTGCTACCATATACTGCCTCAATCAGACTGATCATCTCTATCTCTCCTTAAACTAAAAAGTCCATGGAAATGTAAAGCCCAGATAATTACCTTATTTTCAGCATCAATAAATGGTGGCTTGTGGAGTACAGATTTCTTCATGGGTGCCATATCCCTGTAAGAGATGGAACTGAAAATCGACACACAATATATATATATATATATATATATATATATATATATATATATATATATATATATATATATATATATATATATAGTACACTGACAGGATGGCTATGAACTGAATTATGTATAGTGTATGCGTCTATCATGCACACAGCAATTTAAAACATAATAGCACATATGAGTACACAAGATAGGACAGCCCTCCTCAAACAAAATAATAAAATGACAATATATAAGATATCTGTAATGCAGAAAATATGTTTTTATAACTGTGTAATACATTGCAGCATTAATAATAGTAATTTGCATTCTACAAGTATAAATATAGAAAACTATTACAGTGCCATTTCCACTGCTGTGGAGGACAGACAGGTAGATATCACAAGCTTAACACGTGTTTGTGCTAACACATATGAAAATACCTGCCCTTGCTAAGAAGTTATACTACACTCATTTGCAATAACTGTTTAAATTCCAATAACATAAAACCTACAAAATATAGTTCATGTAGCATTCTGAAGCAAACTTTTTGTAATGTAAACATAATTGATAAAATGGGCTATGTCAAAGTTAAAGGATAAAGAAAAAGACAGAAAGATAAATAAATGGTTTGTTTTAGGCACTGCAAATGACACTTAATGTTACACTAAAACCATTATGCAAGAAATAGCAAAATATTTTGACAATAAAGCAGTGTAGAAAGTAGATAGTTCTCCAAAAGTTGTATTTATTTAGCAGTATGAAGCTCTTTGGACCCATTCTCTCTCCTCATTTTGATACAAGTGCATTAGCTATACAATTACCTTTATATAATGCAGAGTCAGCTCTGTAAGCTCTGTGAGTATAAACATAAGGTCTTAAATCATTAGCTTTCCTGAATACCACAATCCGCACAAAGTGCAGAGAAAGTAAACATGTTGTAAGGAGCTACATCAATTCATACACATGCCCTATACTTCAAGGACAAGCATTAAGAAGTGTTACCTGTTAATGACTTGCAGGTGTCTATAATTAATCTGACTGCAGGATCAATCAGTGTTTCAGTTTCTTCTCTTTGATGTACACTTACTGAGAGTATGTCAGGGAGAAGAGACTTCACAAAAAGTCTAAAAGTGCATAGTGTAAGGAGAACAATATTCCTAACATTCAAATGTTGTTTTATTAACCACAGTTACTTCTTCATACTAAGAAATGTTGTGCATATTCAAGGGAGTGCACTAAGCATTGGTACAGATAACATATGCAATAAAAGTGAGATAGCATTGCTCTTAGAAAAACATAGATTAGGAAATAAGGCACCATAAAGAAAGAGAGGAATACACCTGTAATGTTTGCACACTTTGTTTAATACTGTGTGAGTACATGAGTATCCTAACTGTTGGCAATATCCCAGTCAACCAGACATTTACTGGCAAATAAGAAAGGGCAACTTTCATAAATTGCTTCAGTTATACTTTCAATGTTACTTGAAACAATGGCACATTTTGAGTAAATCTGAACACATTTTTTCCTTGCTAACATATGTCCTTGTCTGCGGCAGATGTGGAAATAATCTTAAATGATTCTTCTTACTACCCTGGTTTGTTCATTCAAATCCATACAGGTTCTTGTTACAAGATGCCAAAGTTGATTAAACATCAGAAATGTACATTTGAAATACTTGTTTCAAAATGTGTCTTAATATTTTTTCTTTGATTTGCATGCTGTTTGGCATTGAACTCCATCTGGCAATGATCAGTAGCTGTGAACATCAATTAACTTCTCACATACAATTTTAATTTGGAATTCTATCAATAGCTCAATTTACATTGACATTAGTGTGCTTTCCTCAGCACTGTGGACAGTACTGAGTGAAAAAATTCAAGTTGTGACACAACTATCTCTGTGGCATAATGAGAGAAAATGTTCTCAGCTTAGAGAAACAGTATAGATGATGCAGGATTTGAAATCTGTTCACAGATCATTTTACTGTGGGAGGTCATAATAAATCCTGGCACTCATTTTGGAGTATGAATGTGGAGTTGAAAAATTCAAGTAAGGTCAATATTGACTAAAATGACAGAAAGATAAGTCATTTGAAAGTATGCCAATATTAATTCCATGTGCTGCATGAACAATGAAAGCATTTCTATTGTTCTCTGCCCCTTTTCCATTCTGATAGCATTACCTAAAGTCCTGATATTGTCAGACATACATGATACTAGTAATGTGGCAAGGAGATGTAAGAAGGCTGAATGTATCAGTGCAATGCAGTAATAGCTCTGCTCATTGTTAGAAACACTGTCGGAATGGTCCATGAGTTTGATTGTTATACTAATTACATGTGTTTTTACTATTTTTATATATTTATACAAGTTTATATGCTGTTTTTAAGTCTACACAATTTATAGTCTGAACTGATTCTTGATGAATTGTATGCTTAGTTTATTATTATGAAGTTTATTCTTATTTGTTTAGTCATTTTTTATATTTTCTATGCATTAATGTGTAGACAGGATGTAATGTAATGAATTTTAATGAGCAAAAAGTATTTAAAGCTGAGCAGTTATTTGTGTTTACTAAGTCTGATGAAGCCTAAGAGGTGAAAGCGCTCACTGTGCACAATAAAATTAATTGAAGTCGAAGTTACACTTTGTATACTTTTTCATTTAGAACTTTTATCATTGTAACCACTGTTTTGGTGTCCAGTGCTGTGGTGTATCCCGTGGATGATTTTTTTATGTTTTTTTGGCTTTATTGCATTTATTTTACATCCTCTGGGGATCGTTTTGCCTGCTGAGCTGCCGTCTTCTGATATTGCTGATAATGAGAGTAAATGTTCTCAGCTTAGGGAAACAGTATAGATGATGCAGGATTTGAAATCTGTTCACAGATCATTTTACTGTGGGAGGTCATAATAAATCCTGGCACTCATTTTGGTGTATGACTGTGGAGTTGAAAAATTCAAGTAAGGTAAATATTGACTAAAATGACAGAAAGATAAGTCATTTGAAAGTATGCCAATATTAATTCCATGTGCTCATGAACAATGAAAGCATTTCTATTGTTCCCTGCCCCTTTTCCATTCTGATAGCATCACCTAAAGTCCTGATATTGTCAGACATACATGATACTAGTGATGTGGCAAGGAGATGTAAGAAGGCTGAATGTATCAGTGCAATGCAGTAGTAATAGCTCTGCTCATTGTTAGAAACACTGATTCATTTAATGTTCCTTCAAATTATCCAAAATTAGTTTTGTGTATGTTTTTGATAAATATTGCCTTATGCATTTGTGTGCTGCTTGGCAGCACAAAATCAACTTTCACTGCTTAAGGAAAAAGTGAAAAAATAGTTTAGGCTGTTTTATGTGGCATAAACCAACCTGGTGTCATTGCATGGCCATCAGCACTCTCGACAGAACTTAGTGAAGAAAATAAACCTCTCAGATAACTTTCTCTGAGGCAAAAAGCATAAGTGAAGTGAGTTTAGAGAAAAGGACAGCTAATGCATGGTTCAAATTTAACTGATAATTTTACAGAGGGTGACCTGAACACATATCTAGTCACATTTTGTGATACCATTGTATTGTTTAAAAATATTGTCAGTATTGCTAACAACACATGAGCTCTGTCTCCACTTTCACATTATTTGTCATTCTCTGATAATGTGTTCTACAAAGTATATTTCTGATGTAATGAGACATGAAAAAGATGACTATGTCACTTGAATGCAGTTCTTGCTCTGGTCATTGAACTGAGTTTACTCCTAGCTCTTCTCTCTCTCTCATGTATTTTATTCTAATGCTTTTTCCATTTGCTTCCCACCCAGCAGTGCATAAATACAGTTCACTGCTAAGGAAAAAGTTAAAAATTTAGTTTAGGCTGTCCTGCGTAACACAAACCAGTCCTGTGCCATTATGGATCCCTCAGTATCCTTTATAGTAATGACTGCAGAGATTGAACCAGACAGATGTCCATGTCTGTGGCACAAGGTGTAGCTGAAATGAATTGAGAGAAATAAGGCAAATGATGCATTGTTTGAATCCTGTTTAGAGATCATGTTTAATTACTCTCAATATATATATATGTTTTTTTTTATAAATCTGCATTTGGAATCTGCTTGATGGTGTGCAAACATGGTTCACTACCTAAGAAAAAAGTGAAAAAAATTAGTTTAAGCTGTCTTATGTAACACAAACCAGCCTGGCAGCATTGCATGCCAAAACACTATGGGTAGTACTCAGAGAAGAAACTGCACATATCAGGCAATTTTCTCTGTGGCACAAGGTATACATGCAGTGACTTTACTTAAAGAACACAGGTGATTAATGGTAGAATCCAGCTAAAAGATACTTTTACAAAGGGTGTCAGAATCCTATTACTAGCAAAATTTTGATTAGGACTGTAAAAACAGAGACAGATGATAATATTCGACATATTTATTGCCAACAATGTATCAGTAATGGTTACATAACTACACTTTTCTATTTAGCATAAATCATTCTTGCTTCACAAATAACATCAAACTAATGTGTGACCAGTTTCTTAAACATAACAATGATGATATTTAATATGAAATTCACTTGCATATGTCTGGAGGTTCAATACTTTTGTTATAATCATCATGACATCATATATCTTACCCAATTGTTTAGGACAGTTATGCCTTGTGAAGTATGTATGTAACATGCCCCAACCTGTATTACTCATCTTGTTCAACTGCTTCTATGTGAAATCTGTTTACAAACAAAAATACTGCCTTTCACATAGAAATGTATTCGCAGGACTAATTAAAGTCACAGACACACACATACACACACACACACACAAACACACACACGCACACGCCTCTCTGAAGTGTATCTCCATTCATTTTGAAAATATTATATAGCTCTAATTACCATGCTTAAAAAGCATTTCTCCTGTGGCACTGTCAATTAATAAACCAAGTTTCAATTTCTGCATGCTCTATCCCTTCTGCTTGATTCCTAGCTTGTATAACAATATTTTAACATTGTATAAGCCAGAATATCACAATATGTCACAATTCATCTTCACATCATAATATGCCACAATTCATTCGCTTTCACATTCCAAATTGCAAGGATTAAAATCCATGTTATTAAGCATTCCCTTGCTAAACATTGAAACCTGTGTCAGTATGTTGAACATTACTCATGGCAAAGCTCAATATCTTGTTTCACAGCTTTATTGGTATGTGATGTACATAGTGTCAATGTGTCTGCTAAGGGGACCCTATTCTTTCACATGTGCAAATGCAGTTGGAAAGCTTTATGTCTTTGTCAACAACCAGTTAAACTTCAGATCTAAACTGGGTGCCAGTTTAGACATATCTTCCTAGTTTGACATTTGCAAGCACTTCTGGCAATGAAGAGAATGGTAAGTGTATAGCTCAAAGATGGGGTGTTTTGTAATATAGCAATAACCCATGCCTGGGTGTGGGTAATGCATGATTTACCCACGGTTGGCGTGGTTTGGTCCCGAGGGCAAAGCCCGAGGGACCAAACAAAGACAACCGTGGGTAAATCCAGCATTACCCCCACCCAGAAGTGGGTTATTGCTATTATACAATGACATTATTTAAGAAAAGAAATAGTTACTTTTCTTAAATAATGGCATTGTATAATGCCTCTTTGCTGCCCTTCCGCAGCTGCCTGGTGTTCCGCGGCAGTTCTGATGTACTGCGCATGCCTACGCAGCACATCAGAGCTGTGGGCAAAAGCAACGGAGAACGCAAGATCTCTGTTGCTTTTTACTGTCTCGCTATGTTAAATGGGTTTAACATAGCGAGACAGCTTTAAAATAAGCAACGGAGATCTCCGTTGCTTATTTTAAAGCTGTCTCGCTATGTTAAACTCATTTTACAAAGCGAGACAGGTTAAAGCAACGGAGATCGCAAGATCTCCGTTGCTTTTTACACACTGTGTCGCTATGTTAAAGGAGTTTAACATAGCGAGACAGCATTAAAAAAAGCAACGGAGATCTGCGTTGCTTTTTTTAAACCTGTGTTGCTATGTTAAACCCTTTTAACATAGCGAGACAGTGTTTTATACTAACGGAAAAAGTCCGGGCGACCGGACCTTTTTCCGTTAGTATATTGAGGGATTTGCAACGGGCACGCTGGTTGGGCTGGCCAATCAGCGTGCACGTTTTTTAGGAGGCATTGTATAATTCAGGATATTTGTGGCACACCTCATGAAGCACTTCAGCCATGCACTGCTGCAGAGAGATTATATGGGAGCTCAGTAAAGGCTAAGGTTTGGAATATTCCAACTCCAGTGTAACTAGAATTCCATGCACTGGGGACAAATGTCATCACTGCTATACTGACCTTGAGAAGTGCAAGCGGTACCCCCTAAACCCATTGGAGGCTGAATTTAGGACTGCTAGTACCTCTCAGCTGGGTAAGTGTACTGACCCATAACTTGCCTTTGATAGAGCATTAATTATCAAGCCAGCAAAAGCAGTTACTTGTTGTGCTTTCACATAGCTACATCTATATATCTAATCTATCTGTCTATCTATCTATCTATCTATCTATCTATCTATCTATCTATCTGTCTGTCTGTCTGTCTGTCTATCTATCTATCTATCTATCTATCTATCTATCTATCTATCTATCTATCTATCTATCTCTCTCTCTCTCTCTCTCTCTCTCTCTATCTATCTATCTATTTGAACTATACAGCTCCAGAGGGAGTAGCTGCAAACTGTGAGGTACATGAGGACAGATTAACATACCTCAGAGAGACATGGGGTAAGTATAACTTTGGTCCAAATTCAAATTGGGAAATTAATTTTAATCCTTCAATCACTAGCAACTTAAGCAGGCATACCTCTACCTTGATATCAAGTGTGCATGCTTTCTCCAAAAACTCTTGTTGCTTGCAATAGGTAATGAGAGCACCAGCTTAACTGCATGTGGGTTCAATACCAACAAGTAGCAATTCGTTTTTTATTACATAATAGTATTTCTAAATTATTAACAGAAATAATATGTCAGAAACAATTCAGATATGGTTATTGTAGTTATTATTACAATCAGTCACCAACTGGTTTCAGAGTTACCTGTCTGATCGCCAATAATCCGTTGTATGGCAGAATGACATATCTCCCCAACTACCTGTCTCCATAGGGGTTCCCCAGGTATCCATCCTTGGACCCCTACTCTTCTCTGTTTACACCAATAATCTAGCCTCTGCCACCAAACATGGCACACTCATACAATATGCAGATGACTCGACCATCATCTGCTCAGCCCAGTCCCTACCCAAACTGCAAAAAGTCACACAGGAAGCCTTTTCCTCTGTTGAAACATGGTTATCCGATGCCCAATTAATACTCAACCCAAACAAAACTAAACTACTCATCTTCCAACCCACCAAACATACTCAAAACATCTCTCACTTTAACATCACAGCAAAAGA
This sequence comes from Protopterus annectens, assembly GCF_019279795.1. NCBI lineage: Eukaryota > Metazoa > Chordata > Ceratodontiformes > Protopteridae > Protopterus > Protopterus annectens. Next base: position 64,581,536 of record NC_056746.1, on the reverse strand, counting down.
CAACACCACTATATACCCAACTGAACACACCAAATTGCTAGGAGTGGAAATAGACAATAAACTAAAATTTGACATTCACATATCCATGACCATAAAAAAAAGTCCACAAAAAACTAGGAGCATTATACAGAAATAAGAAATTTCTCACCAAAGCAGCAAAGATTTCAATAGCAAATTCCCACCTTATCTCCACCCTACTTTATGCCTGTCCAATATATACTAATCTAAGGCAATGTGATCTAAACAAGCTAGAGACCTGCTACAACAAAATCGCCAAATTCGCCACAGGGGCATCCTACCGTAGTCACCACTGTCTCTCACTTGCTGAACTGGGCTGGCTTGAACTCCTTCACCTCCTACAGTGGTATCAACTCTCACTCGCCCACAAACTAGTAAACCATCCACTAAATGTCCCATCCCTCCAGAATCTACTCCAACCCTATCGCACCACCAGACCACTAAGATCCAGCATCAAAAATCACTTGCAGATATCATTAAATCCAATAACTCTGCTGGTGAAGCACTATTCTCTTGCACCATAGCCAAATTATGGAACACACTCCCACCCACAATTACCTCTGTACCATCATGCACCCACTTTAAAACTTTACTAAAAGCGCACCTAAAAACATGCTGGCTATGCCCTTGCAACTCCCACTCTAATATCATCCACCCCATCCAACCACTACCTTTCTTTCCGCTCCACTAACTACCTTGATTATAGCAAGCTCAGATGCTCATAAGCCTAGTACTTATTATACAGCAGGAACTTCTCATTTAACATTTGTTAATGCCTGTTATGTACTTCACAGATAAAGATTCTAGTTGTCTACTGATGTACTATGTTCTTCATCTTTAAATATGTTGTAAGTAATTGCTATGTTAAATTGTTAATCGCTATGTAATCCAATGTAACTACTGTCTGTTTATTTTACTGTGGAGCTTTTCTCCCTGGGCCTCCGCTGAAAATGGTCCTACGTCCAGTCGGACACTCCCGGTCAACAAATTCAAATAAATAAATAAATAAATAAATTATATTTGAATGCCTCTGTCCTATCCATTACAGGGAAATAAAGGCTGCTCTTTCTTATATCCTAGCAGCGCATTCATACCTTAAATTTATATATATATATATATATATATATATATACATATACACACACACACACACACACACACACACACACACACACACACACACACACACACACACACACACACACAAGGGGCAAAGGTTTACAATACTAAATTATCATAATTGTGTATGTACTGACCCCAAAAATTGTACTGAATAAATAAATTAATGTGACATGCCATTGGTCTAATTCTCTTTTTCTCCCCCCCCCCAACTCTATTTCTTTTTTTTCGGGGGGGGTGTAGAGACTTTATTGTCATTAAATAAAAGTAAGAATTAAAATTTGTTATTCTGATTATATAATGATGGTGACTGGTGTGCTTAAATGTTCTCTTTAGGGGCCATTTTTATTTGGTTTGCTGATGTCTGAATGTCCAAAATCTGAACTTATATGGTTAAGTGAGTTTGACAGTGACATTAAAATGGGTTGGACAGTAACTAATTCCAATGATTGCTATTTATTATAAAATATTTGGATAATTTATATGAATGGGTAACAGTTAAAGGCGTGAAATGTAATAATGATAATGTACCAATTTATGTTTTGCGTACAGTAACAACCAGCATATGCTTTGGGCAATTATACTTGTGCTTCTTCTAAAGTGATAGAAGATGTGAGTATCATTGTAGATGCTAACCTGAAGTTTGAAGCAAATGTGACAAACAAGGAAATGTTACAGTCTAATTGGGAATATTTAACAGATAAAGCAGCTCCAGGGAAACAGAGCAAGGTGCAGAGAAAATGAAGTAAAATAGAATAAAAACTGCGCCAAAAGCTCACACACCAAAGATTTTATTTAAACAAAAAAGTAAGCGCTTTCGCAACTAACTGAGTTGCTTCATCAGACAGCTAGTAAAATACTATAAAACATTTAAATAAATAAAAGACATGTCAGGTGATCAGCACTGCTAAGGTCATTGGTTATAGTTAATTAAAAAATTGTCATGATTAGTTAAATTAAAAACACACGAGTGCTGTGCATTGTATAGCCTTACTAAGCTCTTATAAAAGTAGAGAAAGCATTTCACACAATAACACTGCACATAACAACAAGCTAACCATTTCTGTATATATCATACTAAAAATTAAAGCTTCCAAGGACAGGTTACTAGAATTTATATGGCAATGAAAGTGCTTTGAGAAAAGGTTTAAGGGAAGCAATGCCATTCAAACTTGGGGGTTTTCCAGCTTTAAGCTTCAGTATCCATTCTTGCTCAATGCTTTCTGTGTAATTCTCAATGTCACCCCCTCTAATGTCAAGAATATTCTCCATTGTTTTTACACGAAGAGACAGACAGGTGTTATTAAAGATCTATGTAATATATAACTAAATAATGACATATATTTGAGTTTCAGAGTTTTATTTCCTTCAGAAAATTCATGCTAACACAAATCCTTTTATTTAAGGAAGTTTGTAATTTAATAAGCAGTAACTAAAATCTGTTCTTATTTTTGAGACTTTGTTCCCCTTTTATTTAGGGTTATCCAGATTTATTCAGGTGAATAGCCAAGGGTTATACAAATCTATTTGCTGCTGCTGCCAGTGGTAGATCTCTCTCTCTCTGACACACGCAAACACACACACAGTCGCTTTTGCTTTCATGTATGCATTCACTCACACACACACACACACACACACACACACACACACACACACACACACACACACAGAAACATAAACACGCATACACACACTTTTTTCTGTTTCGCTCGATTGATCTCTCTCTTATTTTCATACATGCATACACTCTCACACACACACTTTATTTTGATATTTTAATTTTTTTTCTTTTTTATTTTACACTCACTAAACAGCAAAATTGCTGCTTAGCGAGCATAAAATAATGGCAGCCATTTGGTTCTCAGTCCGAGCTCCACAGCAGCTGTGAAGCGGCAGACTTGGTTTTCAGCTGGCATTACTTGTACATTAATATCCTGCTGGAGAACATTCATGCTCCAATCAGCGTGATAATGTACAGTTTACCCATTATCTAAAAGTTATTAATGATATCCATATAACTGATTTCATAACAAATATGCAGGCTAAAGAATTATGTATTTTATTGCTTTGTGTGTATGAAGACAACAATACTGATAATTGTTATGTCAGTGTATACTCCTGTGACAATTTGAAAATATGGAGAAGAACCATGGACACCTGTGGAATCATTAAATAATAGTAATTAAGTGATGAAAAAAGCATTGTTTTTAGAAAATTGCATGCTGTGAATTGTAGTAGGTTTGGCACTGTTCGTGCATGTTGTGCATGTATGCAGCAAAATACAGAAGGACTGACACATATACAGTTGGGTCACACTGACCAGGATATAAATAGAGTAATCTGTTACACATAGTAACAGTTGTCAACACAAAGATCAGTTTTTGCCCTCATAAATTTTGAGATGTACGAGTGACGGTAAATGGTATTTCATGTCCTATGTCAAAAAAATGGTAAGTTTTTACAATCACTCACACTAGTCAACTTATCTTTGTGCAAATATACTTAACCCTGCTGTGCTATAGAAACACAGACTGAAGGCACTAATTTGAGATATTTACTCATATATTAGACTGCTGGATGTAATGTACACCTTATGGAATATTGCAGTCATCATTACTGCAGTTTTGCCTTATGCCTACATTCTTCCTTGCTTTGATTTGTTGTCCTCTCTCCTCAATCAGTAATATTAAATTTGTGAAGTAGGACTTCCTGTATGGTGTGTTGAGTAATTCATATGCCTATGGACTGTGTTTGCATAATGTTGAGGTTTCAAATGCAGAAGTATGTCAAAGTATTTTCTAATGTTATTTTATATTACTATTATGTACGTAACAATTGGTTACATATATTATTAACCCATCCATATTTTGTTTGTCTTTATTTTCCTACCCCTTCTTGGTCCCTATTGGAAACACGCTATTATACAGTGCATGGCAGATTAGTTATGATGAAAAACCTCATAGTAACACACAATGGAGATTGTAAGAAATGTGCAATATACAATATTCTTTGTACATCTCTCTCCCTCTACCCATCTATCTCTGTGTCACCTCCCCTGCCCTCATCACTGTTCCTCTTGCATATTAATTAGGTTGACGGATGTAATTTACACCTTATGGGATGTTACAATTGTCATTACTGTGATGAAACATGTTGCCTACATTCTGCCTTGCTTCAGAATGTTGTCAGTGTTCCTGCAAGTATGTGACTTTAACTTTGTAAAGTAAGAGTTTCTATGTGGTTTGCTAACTAAATGCTTAGGTCTGTAGACTGCTTTTTGCATATTGTCAAAGGCTGTAATCCAGAAATATGCCAATGACTTATTGACTGCTCTGTATACATATGTCTGTGCATAACTGTTACATACTTTATTAGACCCTCATTATCCTGCATCTGTCTTGATCTACTATTTTCCTGTTGGGAACCCTTTATTGTAAAGATCATCACAGTATAATTATGATGACAAATCTAAGAGTAACACACAACAAAGATAGCCAGAAACAGCACTTAATCATTAAATGCTTTATGCCTGTCTCCTTCCTCCCACTCTTTCTCTCTACCCTCCTTCTGTGTCCTCAGCATTTGCACAATGGCTGGTTCTGAGCAACAATAGTAACTGACTGTAGATTGCAGTTCACAGCTTATGGCAAAAACTTGTGAGTTTTTGTATTCAGCTGCATTAGCACTATGAGGTGGCATTTAGAATTGTACATTGAACATGCTGCAGAGATAAATGGAGTGTTGCAATTGTAATGAGAGTTATGAAGTATCCTGCCCACAAACTTCCTTGTTTCATATTGTTTCCTTAGTCTGGAATCCCACTAGCATTAACAGGTTTGGTCCCTTATGTGTTTCATAAACAGATCATACCTTCCCAGAAAAAAGTGCAAGATATTCGGTGCAATCAAGGCTTTGTGTCAGGTAAAATTGGCTTTCTCAGAAGATCCATTGTGTAGGCTCCCAATTACAAGGCATATTTTCACTAGGAGAGGGCCCTCCATCAGCCTGTTGTATGCTTAGCTAAAATATGTTCTGTACAACACATTGATGTCATCCTTTCAGTGTTCTCTGTCTCAGTGTTGTAATCCACCTTTTCCTGTGGTACTTGCTGTTGATACTGTGTTCTCTAGATTGTGTAACTGGCTAGGTAGGTTGTTTGAAACCAATAGTGTTTATCTTGTGTGTGGGTGGATCTAGGGTCAGGTAAATTTGGCTTAAAAAACAACAGACATGGTATGTGCACTTCCACTCAGGTGAAGCATTTACACGTGGGTATATTGTTCCTCCATCAGTTTATTACACTTTTATCAGTAACATTTTTTCTGCTACACATTATTACACTTTTAACAGTAACATTTTTTTCTGCTACACACTGATGAGGTCAGCAAATGCGTTCTAGCTCACATTTACATTATACAACTTCTCTTGTGGTGCTTGTGTTTGATACTACTTACTTTAGATTTTGTAACTAGATAGTTATGTGGTTCACATGGTTACCTATTGTATTCTTCAAAGATGAAAATGTTGAATCCAACCTTGTCAACACGAGAATAGTGAAAGTGCAGAATGTCAAACGGGTAAATGGAAATCTCTGTAAGGAAAGATTTCCGTTTACTTCAATGTAGTGCAGTCTCAGAGCTGGTATATTTAAGTAGCGGGAGGTGTGGGTGATGCAGGGGGCTTGCTTCCCTGCCTACATTCTTTAGATTTTCTCTTTTATTTTATTTTTTCTGAACATTCAAAATTTTAATGGTTCGATCATTAAAGGTCGACCTTTAGTGATTCAAACCATTAAACTTTTGATGTTCTAATATAGACCGGGTTCACATACAGGACTGCTTAAGTAGTAAGACTGTCTTTATGTGTCTGTACTGTCATGCAGAATTGACTTCATCAAAAGATCCATTGTATTCATTTCCTCTTAGGAGACATATTTAGACTGGGAAAGGGCTCACCATCAGTTTCTTGCATTTTTAGACAACCTCACTTTGTGCAACACAATGTTAAGATAATGCTTTCAAAAGTGCACAGTCCCATTGTTGTGACCAGACTTCTCCTGTGGTGCTTGCTGTTGATACTGTGTTCAGTAGACTGTGTAAGTAGATAGGTGGTTTGAATCTAGCAATGAGTGGCTATTTTGTGTATGTGTCTCTCTGATACTATATAAAAATGGCTTTACCTACATACATGAAGTGTAGCTTTACAGTGATGTCAGTCTTTTCAACCATTTCCACCTCTTTTAGCAGATACATAGCCATATTAATAATGATGTCATCCATTCAAATGTGCACTGTCACAGGTGTAAACATCTCTTGTGGTGCTTGTGATCCATGCAATGTGCTCACTGATACAATTATAAACAAGCATTTATTGTGGTGCTTGCAATCCATGCAATGTGCTCACTGCCACAATTATAAACAAGCCTCTACTGGGGTGTTTGCAATCCATGCAATGTGCTCACTGCCACAGTTATAAACAAGCATAGCTTGTGGTGATTGTGATTGTGATTATAACAATGCACTCTGGCTTGTGATCTTAGCCAGGAACAAGTTTGGAAATCAGACATGAATCCATAGATTCAGTTGTGTCAGATTGTGTGTGAATGTACATGTAGGCAAGAATGGCATCACCCACATATCTGATGTGTATGTGTATAGCTGGAGAGGTCTCTTTTACTACTTTATGTTTATTTTAGCACAGGCAACTCCTTTGTTAAACACCAATGATACCATTTATTGAAACCCACAATGACTGACTATTATTAGTGTGTGGGCCAGTATATTGCTAAGCAAGAATTGCGTCCTTTGCATTTGTAATGTGTACTATTACAGTGGAAGATGACCCCTTTATTACTTTTACCTCTAACAACTGCTTTGCATCACAATGATGATGTTGTGCCTTCAGAAATGCTCTATCCCTCAGTTGTGTTGACTTCACCTGTGGCATATGTGGCTATTTCACAGTTCTGTAGTATGCATCTATTCAACTGCAGCAAATGACAACATTATATGTCTGTACAGATGTGGCACATACACCATTGTATTAACTTATTTCTGTCAAGTTTTATGTCAAACCAACACCTTTCAACACATTGAGGATTTCATGCCAGTCAAACAGCTGTTCTGTGCTCCTGTGGTCCATGCAGTTATTATTGTTTTATATAACATATCTATGCAGATAGACAGTGGTTCAAATCCAGGATTGCATGTGTGCAAAACAATGAGTGGCTATTTTTTGTATGTATCTCTCTCATACTATATAAAAATGGCTTCACCTACATACATGAAGTGTAGCTTTACAGTGATGTCAGTCTTTTCAACCATTTCTGCCTCTTTTAGCAGATACATAGCCATATTAATAATGATGTAATCCATTCAAATGTGCACTGTCACAGTTGTAAACATCTCTTGTGGTGCTTGTGATCCATGCAATGTGCCTGGGTGGCCTGATGGTTAAAGTGTTTGCCTTACAAACACAAGGTGCAGGGTTTGAGTCTCACAAGGGATAAATGGCTAGGCTTAAAAATGGCTCACAAGGGCAGTTAGCCTAGTACTAATCTATGAACCTATGAACCTATGGATGGGCAAGAGTGACTTAACCAGCCAAAAGTGATAGTGGACTGTTCACAGTTGTGTGAACAGTAACATAGCTACATCCTTTTCATCCCTCAGAAATATTTGTATTGGATAAAGTAATATCAGAAGGTGTTCTTACTTCACACTTTGAAGTGTGTTATTTGTGACAGCCTCCATTACTATCGCTTGTGTCAGATGCAGTTAATACACAGCTCTTTTGAGTATGATGCATGACTGACAGGGGTATGACACTGGTAAGAGCTGTCTGTCTGTCTATTAGACAATTATAACAGACAAAAGTGCCTTAGGCAAAAAATGTAGATATGGCACAGTAAGAGGGCCCGCTTGCTTAGGTCTTACACTCTATTCCGGAACAGGCTTCCCTTTACTCTAAGAAGCCTATCCCAGAATCATACTTTCAAAATATCTCTTAAACACTACCTTACCCACATCACTACTTGCCACTGTAATCTCCCCACTCTCACCTAGTACACATCTTGTTCTCTTCATATCTCTCATCATCCCTTCACTCAGCTTACTACTCATCTTTTCCTCCCTCCCTCCCTACTTCCTGTCTAACCTCCTCTTCCCCTTACTTCTTCCTGCCACCTTTTACCTTTTACCTTATGACCTGCTCTTTTCTACCTAACTCTTGATTGTAGGAAATTTTTTTTTTAATTCTTTCTTCTGTCGTTTGTCTCACACTTATTTAATGCTAATTTCTGATTTATATATTTGTATTAACAGTTTGATTTATGATAGTTTGAATATTTACAACCGTTTGACTCATATATTCTTTAAATTGCCTGTCTATTGTATTGTATATAACACATTACTATGTGGCGATTTTTTCCCTGGGCCTCCACTGAAAATGGACATGTATCCAGTCGGACTATCCCGGTCAACAAATGTTAAATAAATAATGTTAGGGGGGGCCACAACTGTTGCAATAAGATAGTGGTCTAATCTGTTCGTATATTCTTTGTGACACACCAGATACGCCTCTTTCTGTGGCATCAATGGTTGATGCACACATCTCTGTGATCTGACTTCAACTTGTGTTCAAGCAAGATGCAAGTGCTGAGTATGTCACTGAATGTTCACAGTCATTATTTATTTTCACAATAATAATGGCCTGTATTGCATGAATTCAAGCAAACATTTACTTCATGCAAACATCAATTCTTTTGTTCACACTCTAGTGCTTTATATGAGATGAGGGCTTATACACCATTCCTTAATGTGTGTCATTTTGTAAATTCATCACAAAGTGTGAATGGATCTGTTATGTTACTTTGTTTTGTTTTTGTGTTGTTTAGTTGATGTTATATTAGTCTTTGTTGTGCTTCCTTTTGAACATGCCCTGTATAGTGATGTAGTAGATGCATGCAATTTCACACAAGGCACATAAAGTAATCAATGTTCTAAGTTCTTGTCATGGGCTCTTGTTTATCTAAATTAAATAGAATTAGCCTGTAGAAGTTTCGCTTTGACAACTTCAGCACAATGGAGTTCAAGTCCTATGTGCATTGGATGATGACATTTGTCAAAGGCCAACGTACAGTTGCTGTATGTGCAATGTAAATCTTCCAAACATCATTTAGTAATAAATGTTAATGTTTCATATGGGTGTGATGTATGTTACTGTACTGTCATACAGGTCTTACTAAATAGTTATAATATACTGCATTTACACATCTATGTTGATACACTTATTTCAGTCAGCATGTGTGGTGTGACATTTGCACCAGGAAGGGTACACATCAAATTATTGATTACAGCACCAAAAATGTACCATGCCAGATAATTGTAGCCTGACATTTGTTATATTTGTCAAAGTTTCAGCTGGAATTTTATTTTAACCAAGTCTTGTTTGAGGTGCCTATCCATTTGTGTTATACACATAAATACATCTTATGCATATCAATATACTGTACATCTTGGCATTTAAAGGCAAATAACTCATTTGTCAGGGTACTGACTTCACTTGAGCTGTACCTTGATTTAAAGGCATGTTTGCATATGCCACATGACCATACCTCTTTTTGCATGTATATATGTCACATCTGGTATAATTAGACAACTATTATGTACATCAGATAATTAGTATTCTTATTTCCTGGTCAAATTGACATATCTGTGTATATGACAAGTTCTTCTGTATTTTACTATATACATACATAGCATGTATGAGCATTCTCAAACTTACTACAATTCAAAATTTGCAGTTTTCTGAAAAAAAAATGTGTTTTTCATCACTTAATTACCGCTATTGGAATGACTGCACAGGTGTTCAATGCAAATTTCCATATTGTCATAGCTGTATACACTGACATATAACCAACATCAGCATTGTTTCCTTCATATATATATATATATAGATAAAGCAATGAAAAACTTAACAATTCGTATGATACTGATCTTGTGGATGTCATTAATAACTTTTGGTCAGTCCCACAGTATACATTACAATGGCAGAGTACTTCCATACACCTGCCACACAGGTGTAGCTAGGCATTCCCAGATAATCGTGCGATTAACACAAATATTACTGAGAGTGCCACAGAAAATATAAACCAGCAAATGTACATTTAGGTTTTATAACTGCAAATACAAATGTAATAATTTACATTAATATACATAACATTCCTGGCTAATAAATGTTTAACTTTGTACTCTTTCTAAGGTTAAATGTGACAACAAATATACAAAAAATTCCTTTTCTGAAGTGCATAAGAGAACAGCTGTAGGGTTCCTTTATTATATTATATGGTAAATAGGGAATACTGCATACTTCTGGTTATAACACAACTGTCTGGATACACATCTGATGTGAAATAACTGCAGTATATGCAAATATCCTGTAATTTATTTGCTATCCTTGCTAACTGTTTTCTAGGTTTCCTATTGATTTGTCAACAGCTTAGGTTGTCGAATGCGTATTCATCGACACCTAAGCATCGAATGCTTAAAATAGCGAATGGCCACATCATCAAATTCTTTCCTCGGGGAAATAATTTGCATGGCCGTTCTCAGGGATTTGCCCTTTCCTGAATGTAAAGCAGTCTCGGAGTTGGTATAGTTAGTTGGGGTGTGTGGGGGTGTGGTGGGTGAAGCCCCCCACTATGTTTGGGTGTGTTTGATAATTTTGTTTGCAGACAGCCAAGTGAATACTTTCCCTAGGAAAGAATTTGATGATTTGGCCGTTCACTATTTTTAGCTTTCAATGCTTAGGTGTCAATGATTTTGAATTCGATAACCTAAGCTGTCAGTGTTATGATATAGATGCATTATCTCAGCTGAGTTGTTAAAAAATGTTTACATGTGTCATATTTACTCACCTTTATTACACTGTAGCTGTGTCGCTCTCACACAATTTGCCAGCATTTAATTTTTAGTTATGCATGTGACCATCTTAATTATGTCATTCAAGTTGCCCTTGATTTGTATTACGCTGTTTGGGCATGCTCACATAGTAGGGTTACATGTTACTGCAATCTGTTTATATTGTGCACTCAAGCCTCTATGACCTTGTTTGAGGCCACTAACATGTTCTGGCCATGAAAAGGAGCTGCTAAATGAAGAGGCTTGCTTAGCAGCTTGGATGGTCAATGAGCACAGCTGCTCATCACACTACAAAAAGGAGAGCAGAGCATGTAGGCTTAACACTACGTGTACACACATGTTAATGAATCTGTGGGATTGGCTTTCACTCAAATGAAACACCAAATACATACATGGTATACATGAACTACCTTAAAGCAATGACAAATAAAAATATGTCTGGCAGGTAAAGACATTCCCCAGGATTCAGTAAAGCTTACACGGAGCTAAACTCTGTGTAAGAATAGTGGCAAGGCTTGAACACGGAGTTCTGAACCTGTGCAATCCAGTAAACAAGGCTGGGGCATGCATGAGCCTCCCAGCACTATTCTAACATGGACACCATGGAATAATGCTAATCACCTCATTTGCTGGGGAAAACCATGCAAATGAGGTGAATTAGCAGTACAGCAAGCAGACAGGCATCCGTGTTGGAGCCGTGCCTACAGCAGAAATGTATTTAGTTACTAACTGTGTACATTTTTGCAAAAATCAAAATGGGGGCATGACAGCTCAAAGTAAGGCATGTATTATGAGTATTAGGCATGCCAATGGCCAAAACTGTGGCCATTGGCATGCAAAAGTGTTTTAAAATAATAAGAAATCCAATTTATTTTTTTGGACGATTTTGGGCGTTTAAGCAGAGCACAGCAGCTCGCAAACACGATAATGCAGAAAATAAAAAAAGAAATGTGAAAAGACAATTAAATGTGAAACACAAATTTTGCCATTATAAGGGGCAGCATGCAGACTCATAACAATAACAGGTAACAGTGGTAGCTAAGGACATAGGTTCTGGTGTAGTGGTGTAACTAGGGACTAAGGATGTGGGGTATGTAAATGAGCTAAATTTATTGAATAGCAAAATGGGAGACCATGTCCATGGGTACCTAACCATGTAGGAGCTTTAATGTGGTGGTGTAAGCTGAAGAAGCAGCTGACATGCAAAGGAGGTGTGTCATGCTTGGTGTAAGCTCATTGGAGCTCTGCGGCTTCTATTTGCACTCAGCTAAGCACAGCTAAGCAAAGGGATGTGTCTGAGGCTGCTTAGCTTTGCTTACTTAGTTTAAGAAAAGCTAAGTGTAGCTGTGTGCAAGTGAGAGTAAAATCAGCTTAGAACTGTTAACATTTGAGCAGAGGATTTGAACAGTGTGTCACGGGGTTGAAAAGGGGAGGAAATGGGAAAAAAAACAGGAAATAGAATAAAGGCAATCAACTACAAATAATATAGCTGGCAGGTGGAATGTATCATAGTCAGCCAATTGCACAGGCAGCATCTTCAGCACACCAGTATAAACTATGCAAACACCCCTCATCCTGTTTTTCCCACAAACTCTGTGCCATTGGAGTACACAGTTGGGAATTTTAACTGACAAAATGATAGGGGCTGCTGCTACTTTGCTCCATCTCTACATGCTACAGACTGAGGGTGGTGATGAGGATGATGCTGACAACTGTCCCAGATTGAGGAGGAGAAGAGTGTTCAGATCCAGGGTAACCTTTCAGGGGCTACATAAGCTGGAGATAGTGGAGTGCTAGTGGAGTGCTACGGGGTAGACAGGGACATACTACAGCAACTCATCGAGCTGTGCCAGCCTCACCTCAGACCCAGAGAGAACAGAGTGGAACCCATCCCAGTTGAAACAAAGGTATGTGTAGCCTTAAGAATACTAGCTACAGCTACTTTCCAAAGACCTACTGTAGACATCATGGGGGTGTCACAGGCATCTGCATCCAGGGTACTCCATCAGTTCCTAGATGTCATGCGAAGACATGCCGGTGAGCACATATATTTCCCCAACACCCTTTAGGAGAGAACCAGGAATATGCATCTCTTCCACCATGTAGCAGACTACCCAGAAGTACTGGGTGCCATAGACTGCATGCATATTCACATCAAGGCACCACCCGGTGAAGAGGGTAGAGTGTACATAAACCATAGGGGCTATCACTCCATCAACTGCCAGGTCATGTGCAATGCCTAGGGCATTATCATGAATGTGTGTGCTGGCAGCCCTGGTGGTTATCACAACTCCCACATCTGACATGCCTCACAGCTGTACCAGGCATTTGCTGGGGGTCATCCCATATGGCCATGTGGTGGGGGATGCTGGCTATGCACTGGAGCCGTGGATGATGACACCCATCAGAAATGCATGTACACACACTGAAGAATCCCATAATGAGACACATGCACAAACCAGGATCATTGTAGAGCATGTGTTTGTAATGCTCAAGTCATGGTTCTGCTGCCTTGACATATCTGATGGAGCCCTGCAGTACTTTCCAGCCACATGTGCATACATGTTCATGGCATATGCCATGCTTTACAATATGATCCTGTGGAAACAGCTGCGACAGGAACATCACAGGGAAGGGCCACACAGCCCCCCCACCATTGCCAAGGTCTCCACAGGCACAGGAGGACTTGGAGGAGGAACCCCCCTGAGCCTGCTCCTGTAGGCAGATGGAGGCATGCCCAGTATGCTCAGGCCTTGGCAGAGGCAATGCATAGCACACCCACTGACTCTGTAGGGACTAAGGGACTGACACCTCTCTCTGACTTGCACACACAGTAAAATGGATGCCACACACATCACACTATCTGTACCTTACTATGTATAGTCTGTGTACTGCATGCATCTGACAGAGTCATACCTCAAGCACCGTCCTCACAACTGCCGAAGACACAAGTTAAGTCAGTCTTCTTAACAATAAATGAATGGAGTAGTACATTGTGGTAGCATATCTATGGTATCGCTACATGCATGAAAGAGAATGGGGTGGCCTACTGGGATAGCAGCAGGCAACCAACACCTATGTGGGGAAACAGGAAATGTCCACCCAATACTGTCTTCCTCAGAGTATGTAGTAGTCCCCTAGGTGACAAATCTCACTGCAGTATATGTGGGGGGCTAATTAACTGAGGGGGTCATAGGTCACACGCATGGATGTCAATGCGGGGTCCCATACACACCCCGCAGCCTCACCCAGCAAGTCAGCCATAGAAAACCATAAAGAAATGTCTGGCAAAGGCCCACAAATGGAGACACAATGATGAAATATTCCACTATAGACTTACACAGTAATATAACAGCAGGTCTTGCAGTTGCATTAAGGCTCCAATGGGTAAGAAGTTTGAAACCCAAATGTCTACCATTACAATCTAGCCTGTGGTCTTTAGTGATATGCCTGTATTCTCCAAGACAGGCATGATACTATGCTACATGGCACCAAAATGTAAAGCCACCATTAGCACAGTCTGTGCAAATGTGTACAGTTGCCATGTGTCCCCCCACCAACACACCCATGTTCCCATAGAAATGCAGTAACATTTATGTTTGTAGGGTAATAGCAGCAGAGCACACATTCCTAGGGCTGTCACAATCAACTTGATAACTTGTTGCATGTCCACAATATGCAGGGGTCAATGCTCTATGTATATGTGTGGTTAATACTGTCAGGATGTAACCAGCACTTACTCCTGGCTGTAGTATCTTAGTGGCCTAGGTACAGTACTGCGATTGACAGGGTCCATGTTCCAAGAACTGCAGTGCCAACTATTTTTGCATGTCAAATATACCTACAGTAGGAGGGGTACACACTGTCCAGACATCAATATATATTACTGCAGGAAAGCTGGACAGGTCAGGGACAGGACGCCACACATATGAACAGCACACATCCTGGAGTAAACTACACAGTGCCTAGCACACCTGTCAACTGTGCAGACTTTTTGCAGAATGTCCACAGGTTTGCATCATATTTTTGGTCCGTGTATCATGCAATTGTGGTTTTCTGGCAAATCATTAGCAAATCACAAAAGACTAAAGTCAGAAAATAATGACAGATTGTAGCTTCAGACTTCATACCCTTTAGAAAAATGCATGCTAGTGCAAAACCTGTTATTGTACCACCTTTCTAGGTTTGTAAGGCCAATACTTACTAATGGTACCCATATTTAGGCCTTTGTCCCCCAATTAGTTATGGCTTTGTCCAGATGTTGGCTCTAAGAAGTTGAGAAGTATGGTGCCTAGTAGGACAGCAGGCACCTGAAGGTCAGTGTACTGCCAGGTTATAAAAGGCTGCAACCTTACTGTGTCAGCACTGACGACATGTCACTAGCCAACATCCATACCCCTGGAATGACAGGTTGTCACAGAAGGAGCACAAGTATGCCTTGTATATCTGTTCTGCTTGTCCTAACATTGCATTCACCTGCCAACTATTTGCAACACAAGAAAGGGTCATGTCAAAATATCAATGGCAGACAGTGGAGAAGCAGAAGTCATACTCATAAGAGAAAGCAAGCAAATGCCAAACTGGTCTCCCAACTGTCTATGATAGGCAGAACAGTATTAACACCTTGTCTCCACGTGTGGGACTTTGTCTGACTGTCCAAACTGCAGAAGTGTGTGAACCAAATACTCCACAATAAAACCACTGGTATATTGATGCTGTAGAAAATGCTGGTAGTCCACAAAGTAAAGCAAAACAGTTTATTGTAAGACAATAGAAAGCTGGTAAGCGCTTTCGTCCTCAACAAAAGAACTTCATCAGACAAATTAAAATCAAACACAGAGCACATTTTAAAGACTCCCTTTGTGCTTCACATGATAGTAGCCACTCCCCCTAAGTAAGAAAAATTTAAAAGGGCAATACAAACTGTGATGTCAATGACAAAATGTTAAATAAATACATGTTAATAGATATAAAAAATATAGAAAATATATAAAAAAGATCATCCTCTTCACATTTTTTTAAAAGAGCAATGAATAAATATATAAATAAACATGTAAATATATAAAGACATAATTATCTGTTTAAAGCTCTCAATTTTAAAAAGGAATTAATGGAGAGGGATTCATTTAAACCTGGCCAGTTGTTCGTATTTAATAAAAAACTGCCAGTATAATTCTCAGAGAACAGTGACCACACATTTATTTATTTATTTTTTTTTTTTTGATGGTGTCATGATGGATATCAGGGGAGGTGCATGGCCTACTTTACTAGAAAAGAGAGAATTATACTGGCAGTTGTTATTAAATGTGAACAACTGGCCAGGTTTAAATGAATCTCTCTCCTTTAATTCCCTTTTAAAATTGAGAGCTTTAAACAGATGATTATTTATTTATATATTTACATATTTATTTATATATTTATTCATTGCTCTTTTAAAAAATTGTGAAGTGGATGATCTTTTTATATATTTTCTATATTTTTTTATATCTATTAACATGTATTTATTTAACATTTTGTCATTGACATCACAGTTTGTATTGCCCTTTTAAATTTTTGTTACTTGGGGAGAGTTTCTACTATCATGTGAAGCACAAAGGGAGTCTTTAAAATGTGTTCTGTGTTTGATTTTAATTTGTTTGATGAAGTTCTTTTGTTGAGGACGAAAGCACTTACCAGCTTTCTATAGTCTTGCAATAAACTTTTTTGCTTTACTTTGTGGATTACCAGCATTTTCTACAGCATCGATATACCAGTGGTTTTATTGTGGAGTATTTGGTTCACACACTTCTGCAGTTTGTTCAGTAGTTTCTTTCTGTCATTTGGTGCTTACTCTTTTGACTGTCATATATAGGCCGGTCCAGATGTCAGTCTGTGATGGTTTGACAGCTAGGTCAACATAATAACACTAATACAAACCATCTGAGGACCACGGCAGATGTAGTGGTGCAATGATGGACAACCTGCTAAACTGGTACACTCAGAGGTGTGACGTCCATAACCTTGTGTGTGATGTTACAGCATTTACCCCGCTCACACCAGAATTACAAATATATAACAGCAGCCACTGTGGCAAAGCCTGTCACTGGACTACAGAAGGACAAACAGACACAAATAAGGGAAAGGGGAACCACTCGCCAGACAAATGGAAAATGTGCACACCAGAACAAATTGAGCAGCAACATAGGTGCCCTGCAGTGTATGGAGTCAGTAAACATCACCTGCAAATACACAACACACACCCACGTAAATGGAGGTCTGCAGTAAAACAAAAACCCAAACAAATGACACCTCAGACACACAAACACATGAGAACTCTACAAACCTACACACCACAGACAATGCATAGTCCACACACCAGTGTCTTGCAAACACTAAGGCCTTACCATGCACCCAACATATTACTCATAGAAGACTCCACTGTGAGACACACAGATGTAACTCTCAACAGGCAAGATAAGGAGAAAGTTATGGTTACTTGTTTGTCAGGTGCCATAATCTGCCATATCACACATGCACTCAAGTCACCCCACAACAGGTACAGATATCACTCCAGTCTGGTCCATGGTGGTATGAACAATGTCAGATTTACTCCCCTGGACTATAAGAAGACAGACATGATTCAGCTTGCTGAATATGTGTCCCATGCAGTTATGTCCCTAGCCTTAAGCAGCATTTTGCTGTCACTCAGAATGATGGCTCAATATAAACAGAAAATGATTGTCAGTAACACTTGGCTCACTTACTGGTGTCATCCCAGGGGGATCCACTACCTGTCAGCCTGGGAACATATGGTCACCAGACCACGCTGCTTTGCTAGAGATGGCCTGCATCTATCTCACTTGGCCTTCAGGCCTCTGGCAAAGGCCCTTGCCTCCCCCATATTGCCTTTGTAGGGAAAGTCATAGGGTCCATATTACCAACATGAAACACTCAACAAAACACAAAGTAAAGGCCATGCTGCTAAATGCTAGGAGTCTAAACAGGAGAATTCACTCATTACAAGCAGTTCTAACCTTGGAAGATGGTGAGATTTGTGCACCCACAGAAACCTGGCCTAAAGCCACAGAGAGAAACCCATCCTTACATGATCACTCATCCTATCACACAGCCAGACCCCAAAATGTGGGCAGCAAAGCCAAAGGAGGTGGAGTATTAATATATTAAATGGACACACACCTCCAGACTGGTCAAACAGTCTGACACACACAAGACACTCCAAGTGCAGTCAACTGTTGACGAGACATCTATGCAAATTATATGTAGCTACAGGCCAACATATCTGACTCAGAACAGCCACCCCAGATATCTGGCCCTCTACAAATCTATCAAGATTCCACCTGTTACCCTGATCTTGGCTGACTTATATTACCCAACCAGTTGATTGGAAATCCAGCCATGCCAGAACAGAAATGCATAGAGATTCCCCCATCTTATCAATGCTACATCCTTAGGACAGCCATTTGATAGCCCCGCAAGATGTGATACCTATGTCGGACTTGGCAATAACCAACATGATCAACCACTGCAGAACCCCTATGGTGTCATCCTCCCTGGCAAGATCTGAAAGAAAAGCGGTCACATGTCATATCACCATCTCTCCTGACCCCCTGTTTAGCCATGGTAAAAGGAAAATGTCCCACAAGCTGATTACAACCCCCAGGAGGAAGGTATAAACAGCTGAACAGCCCCCTACCCCACTAGAGGAACAAGCACCAACTTCCAAAAGTACACAAAACTCCTATGCCAGCATATATATAAAGATGCATGGAATCAGGAATACCTGACAGGACAACATCACCATCTGCAAGGGAGAGTAAACCTGTCCGCAAACATCTGCAATACAGGATCTATACAACAAAAGGATAACATTGCTGTCCAGGACTGAGAAGGAGTGGATGCACAATTGGAAGTAATCACCCCTTAGCCTAAGAGCCTAAGAGCAGCAGTGAAATCCAGCAAAGGCAACATTTCACACTGAGCTAATCGGAGGAAGTCAGAGGAAGGGCTCTGAACTAATCTGCGATATATAACATTAAGTATCCTGTTTTTTGCTTATTTCTGAGTTATTTATAGCACTTTTATTTTACTCACTGTGCGTGAGGTATCAACTAGAATTTTCTACAATTATTAAGCATCTGGTTGGGTTTGTTTATTCTGATTTCCTGCTAGGAGTGTAACATATAACTTGTTTGCATTTAAAAGCATTCTCTAGAGTCTCCTTGATCCTTTATCTGTTTAAACATTTTTGAAGTTTTTTTTTCTAACTAAGTAGTGTTGGTAGTGTAGCATTGTCCATATTCAGGCTTGTGTTTTGGGCCTAGTTTGTTAGTAAAGGCTGTGTGTCTGATCACATGTTCCAGGCCATCATAGCTTAGCCAAAACAGTATAGCATTTCAGTGAGAGTGAATTGTTTGTGGTTACTGGCTGACTGGGGTTGCCTGGACAACACCTTGGAGTAAGCACCTCATTGGTTCTTTCAAGCTTCTTTTAAAGTTGTTTCAGGTTTCAACTTTGTTATTTAAAAAGTTAACTTGTGAGTGTTTCTGCCATTTCACAATGAGCTAATCGGAGGAAGTCGGAGCAAGGGCTCTGAGCTAACTAATCTGTGATATATAACATTAAGGATCCTGTTTTTTGCTTATTTCTGAGATATTTATAGCACTTTTATTTTACTCACTGTGTGTGAGGTATTAACTAGAATTTTCTACAATTGTTAAGCATCTGGTTGGGTTTGTTTGTTCTGATTTTTGTTTCCCACCCTCCCTCCCTATTGGTATCCTGTTTTTATACTTGGTGGCTTTGCAGTTGCCCACCCCTACTGTAAATTTGATCTGGGACCCTCCTCCTAGTCTAGTGTCATTACTTCATTCTACCTAATCCCGGTAGAAAATTTGAGAAGGCCAACCCAGTTAGCTTCTGCTCCTCCTTTCCTCTTTCCACTTTACAAAAAAAAAAATAAGCTTGTTTTCTGCCTTTCCTGTAAGTCGTCTAGTCCAGATACAGATTTGCTGTATCCAGGACTGTTTGTAAGCTTCTGAGCCCCCAATCCTTTCTGTGTTGGAGGGAAGCCTTCTAGCTTAATTTTGTTTCTTAGAACTTGCCAGTTTTCTAGTTTCATCACTCAAATCTGTTTCTTTGAGCTCAGCACTTGTTCAGACCTCATTGTAAGCAAGTAAGCTACACATTACTACAGCACTCAACTTTCCTCACTTGTCTAGAGGAAAACAGTTTTTAGTACTTAATAAATAAGCACCTATCCAGGCATGTCTAAGGGTCAACTCCTGGTGTTTTCTCCAGTCTACCTGATGAATCTGGGCATCTTGGGGCAATGCAGCAATTGCCTCATGTACACAGACATCCCTCTCTTCCTACCACCCAACACTACAACCTGTGAGAGATGCACTTATATAGCCAAACTGGAATCAAAGCTCTCTTCACCCAAGACTGGACTAAACAGTCAAGAGGAGAAAGTAAACACTTGCACCACACGACACTCATCACATAGTCCCTCAAAACCTGCACCACCAAAACACACACATAGAAACACAAAACACACACCTATAATCTACCCAAGCAGCAGGGACCTCCAAAGCAGAAACGCAAGCAACCTCCATCCCCCAATACAACCCAAATGACACATAGCCCACAAACTCAATGTGCCACTCAACCACAGCCCATAAGGCATAACAACGTACCCAGCACTCTAGTCATAGCTGACTGTATAGTCAGGCACACTGATGTTACACTCACCAGGCTAAACATGGAAAAAGTTACTGTCAGCAGCCTGTCAGGTGCCAGGATCCACCACATAATGCATGCACTCAGGTCACTCCACAACAAGTACAAATATGACTCTGTCATTGTCCAAGTTGGTGTGAATGTCCTGAGACGTACCTCCCTGGACTACATGAAAAGAGACATGGAGGAGCTGTCCGATCTTGTAGCCCAGGCAGGTATGCCCCGAGCCCTGAGTAGCATCCTGCCATCACCCAGAATGATACCACAGTACAAGGAGAAAATGATTCACTTCAACAATTGGCTAAGCTTCTGGTGTCATTATAAGGGGATCCAGTATCTGTCTGCCTGGGATGACATGATCAACAAACCATGATGCTTTGCCAGAGATGGCCTGCACCTGTCGCCCTTGGGATTCCGGATAATGGCTAAGGCTCTTGCCACCCCTATAGTGCCTTTTTTAGGAAAGATTCAAATGACAAATTCACCACCATAATAGGTACAAACAATCAAAATCTGAGGGTAATGCTACTTAATGCTAGAAGTCTAAACCTCAAAATGCACTCACTCGAGGCACTCCTTAAAATGGAGAACATCGACATCTGTGCAGTGACAGAGCCTTGGTTCAAAGCTCCAGAGAGCACCTCTGCATTATCAGGCTATAATTCACACCACACCTTTCGGCTACCTAACCTGGACCAAAGCACTAAAGGTGAAGGCATGTCCATATTCATTAAGGATATCCACACCTCCAGGCTAGTTGCTCAGCATAATGCATCCAAGATTATCCAAGGGCAACTAACTCTGGGAAAGACCGCAATCCAAATTGTAGCTTGCTGCAGACCCCCCCCCCCCACCATGCCTCAGGATACCCACTCTTCATTTCTTGATACACTGGAAAATATTAGGATACAACCTAACACCCTAATAATGGGCGATTTCAACTACCCAACCATTAACTAGGAAAACTACTCATGTACCAACTCTTGTGCTCAACGTTTTCTGGAATTCATAAATTCTAACACATTAGATCAACTTATCCACACACCCACCAGGGGCAGCAATATCCTAGACCTGGTCATTACCAACATGGGCAACTGGTGTTCCACAACAGAGGTCAATACTTCGTTGGTCAGATCCAGCCACAAGCAAATCACCCTAAACATCCACATCCCACCCCCACCACCCGTTAGGGAAACCACAGTAAAAAATTTCTCCAAAGCCAACTTCACGCTTCTTAAGACAGAAGGGGCAAACTTCATGACACCCATGCTGACGGACAATAGAGGTACAGCTGCTGAATCCTATACAATTGCACTTTATAAGCACTTACAAAAGTGCATGGATCATGCAATCCCTAACAGAGCCAAGATGCTATCCTCCAAAAAAGGAAGCCAATCTGGTGGTCCCCTGCTATAAACAAACTCTACAATAGAAGAAAGAAACTGTTGCAAAAAAGAGTAAAATCCCATGATTGGAGGAACTCTGTGATCAGCCACAGTAAGAAGCCAAGATCCCTCATAAAATCCTCTAAAGCTAATTATGAAAACAAAATCGCCACTGATTCTAAAGACAACCACAAAGCATTCTATAGCTATGTCAAAAATCTCAATGGCAACACTCAGATTTGCTCTGAGTTACAGCACAAGGGCACTAAATATACAGAACCAATTGATATTGCCAACATCCTGGCAGATAGGTTCAGTGCTAACTTTACCGCTCTCTCATCCCCTAAAGGGCCCATATCTATACTGGAAGAATGCAAAATTCCTGTAATCATGGCTGCACAGGTAAAAAACACACTCTCCAAAGCCAAGAACACAGCATCCATGGGACCTGACAACATCCCAGGCTGCGTTCTACATGAACTACAGAACGAACTGGCACCCCACCTATGTACCATGTTCAGTCATAGCCTCACCTCAGGATTTATCCCACTCCACAAAGGGGGAGCCACCATGGACCCCAGGAACTACCGCCCATTTAGCCTGACGAGCCTGGTCTGCAAGGCTATGAAACGCATTATGGAACTTATAAACAATGACATTGGTAATCTCCAAACTATGGACCCTACCCAGTTTGGGTTTGTAAAAGGCAGATCATGTCTCCTAAACCTGATAGACTTCTTTGAAGCGGTCACCAAAGCCGTAGATGAGGGGAGGGTAAGGTGGTTCACACAGCCTATCTAGATCTCACCAAGGCTTTCAACACCATCCCCCACTCTGGAATTATAGATAAACTCACTAAATTAGGTATAAATCCCTATGTCACAAGATGGGTTGCCAACTGGCTCACTGACAGAACCCACACTGTGAAAGTAGCAGACTCTAAATCCAGCTTCAGACCAGTGACAAGTGGAGTACCACAGGGTTCATTCCTAGGTCCTCTCCTGTTTGGTATCTACTTCTCTGAAGTACAGGCTAACACAGAAGATCTTTGGCTAACAAAGTTTGCAGATGACTGCAAACTAGGAGCCATAATCAAAACTCCTAACAATATGGACATCCTACAAAAGGGCCTCACTGTGACAGATGCCTGGTGTCAAAGTCATGGCCTCAAGCTCAATGCCTAAAAGTGCATTGTCATCCCTTTTGGTAAAAACTCTGTACCCATGAACTACCACATAGGCGGTAGTCTACTTAACACCGAAAGTGTGATAAGAGTCATTGGGACACAGGTGGACAGTAGTCTCACCTTTGATAATCACATCGCCACAGTAGTCAAGAAATACTTCTATGTGGCACACCTCATCACAAAAGGTTTCTCATCCAGGAAAAAAGAGGTCATTGTTCCCCTCTACTCATCACTCATTAGACCCATTATACAGTACAATGCCCCTTTTGGTATGTACCTCACAAGACATCTTCAACAACTGGAAAGGCCACAGAAATACCTCACTAAGAGGATTACTGGCCTCAAACAGATGCTCTACGCAGACCATCTCAAAAAACTCCAGCTTTACTCTGTCACATATTGCCTACTCAGAGGCAATCTCTGCCTAACATACAAGCTATGTCAAACCCAGAGCTTGTTGGACATGCTCCATGTAAAGAATTCCCAATCCCTCCGAGCTACATGCTCTAGGGACCTAAACCTTGCCACCACAATAAACAGAACATGCTGGAGGGATAGACTCCTGCCCCAGAGACTTCCCGTACTCTGGAACAAACTACCTATCTATATCAAACAAAGCTCCTCATTAGCACTCTTCAAGAAAAATCTTGATGATTGGATGGGAGATAGGAAATTCACCCCGAGGATCACTTCTGTGGCTCTGCTTGACAGGGGCACAGGAAAACAATTTTCTTGGGTGGCAAAAGCCAGGGTACTGTTTGGCTAGGCTTATATGGGCCCTAGGGCCCACCTAAGAACCTACCTACCTATGAACTCTGAGTCCACATTGCCCACATCTAAGACAGGCAGTCATAAGGCCTTCCTCACATATGTCTGCATTACCAAAGGAAGCTCCTAGATCTGTGCAGAACTGGTGGTCAAGGACTCTACATATACAAATGTTGTCAATATAGCCAATCCACTGGCTGATAGATTCAGTAGAAATGTCTCCCCTCTGCCCCCTATCAGGAAAGCAGGAAATCCCCAGTACCTGAACACCCAACCCTTATCACCAGGGAACAGGGCATCTCTGCCCTCTCAAAGTCATGACGACAGCCTCCAGAGGACCTGAATACATCCCAGGCTGCAACCTACTTGAACCAGGATTGAACTGGCAGCATCATTGCACACCCTACACACCCAAAGCCTGAGTACTGTCTTTGTCACAGCTGAGTGACAGACAGCTTCTGTCATCCCTTTACACTAAGATGGGGTGTTCACTGATCCAGAAAATGAATGACCCATCAGCCTAACTAGCCTGATCCACAAGGCCAGGCAATGGATTATCATGGATCTCATTAACAGGGACATTGGCAAAATCCAAATACATTACCCTATATAGCCTGCCATTCTCAGGGGAGGTATGTCAGTGAACTCTGGATGACTTCCCTGAGGCAGCCAACAAAGGCATGGATGACAGAAAGATTGTGCACTCTGGCCACCTTGACCTGACCAAAGCCTTACAGACAATTCACCACTTGCTCATAGTACATGAACCCTGTCAACTAGGCAGCAATCTATATGTTACCAGATGGGTAGCAAACTGGTTCATTTATAGAACCCGCATAATCATAATAGGGGTAGGCAACTCAAACAGTACACCTGTAATGAGTGGCATACCCCAGGGATAGTTCTGGGGGCCACTGGTATATGGGTTACACTTCCCTGAGGTGCAGGCCAAAAACACTGGCCTATGGCTGACCAAGTTGGCAGATGACTGCTAGCTGGTAACAGTCATCAATACCCAAAGTGATGTGGACGTCCTGCAAGAGCGTCTCATCATCACAATTGACTGATGCCAGAAACATGGCCTCAGGCTGAATGTCTGCAGATGCATCATCATCACCTTCAAGGAGCTGACGTTCCCACATAGTATCACATTAACAACAATGTCCTACATACAGAATCAGTAGTGAGGCAGTTGGCCACCCAGGTTGATAGCAACCTGAAGTCTGAGCACGAGGTTGCTCCCACTGTACAGAAAGCTTCATAGATGGGACAACACAAAAGTAAGGTTATCCCATCCAGGCACAAAAAGGTCATAAGATCCATGTATGCTAAACTTATGAGGCCAATTATTTTGTTCAACGCCCCCTTTGGCATGTACCTCACAAAGCACATGCAGCAGCTGGAGAGACCACAGAGGTTCCTCACTGGGAGAATGCAGGATCACAAGCGTCTACCCTACACAGATAGGCTAACAGCACTGTCCTTCTACTCAATTCCATACAGACTCTGCAGAAGTGACTCCTGTCTGGCATACAAAGCAATCCACACCCTGCCTTGACAGGACTGTTGCACATCTGGAAGTGAAGGCCCACTCGATCAACCTCTAGGGTCAGCATCAACCTGGTCTGTCATATCAATAGGGCTTGTTGGTGTGACAGATACATGTCCCACACACTCTCCCATCTGTGGAATACACTCCCTGTCCACCTCAAGCTAAGTGCCTCAATACCCCTAGTGAAGTGCTCCTTGCATAAGTGCATGAGAAACAGAATATACAGTCCTGTAATTCCACCTGTGTCCCTGCTGGACAGGAGCTCTGGGTGCTGACATGTATTAACATGGGCTACACTCTCATCTGTGAGGGTTATAAGAGCTTCAGGGCCAATAACCTACTAACCTCATATCAGCCTATCAACCTATACACAAATGTCTGTCAGTGGTACATCACATTACTCTGTACTGCTCGGACACTGACATACCTGGAATTCACAGTGCTATGTGGAATATACCACACATATAATGTACATCTCTGCTCAGTAGAATGCACTATGTACCCACACCCATACTTATCAACATCTTGCAGCAAGACATCTGGACAAGGTCATAAATAAAAGTGGCACAAAGGCCCAATGATAGGCACATGTTTTAAATATTGTTCTTACAAACTTAGACAGTTGGCTGAATAACAGGTTTAGCATTAGCATGAATTGTCTGAACTTTATGAAGTCTAAAGCATGTCTGTCATTATTTTCTAACTTCAGTCTTTAATTATTTGCCACTAATTTGCCAGAAAACCACATGCTTATGAAAAATGGACAAAAAACAGACAAACATCTGGACAATCTGCAAAAACTGTACAGTTGAGAGGTATGACTTTTCAATTAAGAAGAATACCACACAAGCAAGAGATGTCCAGCCAATATATCACCAAGGTGCTGGACTGTTTACGCAGCTTCATCAGTTAATTGACTGTAGCCACACCTCGCAACTGACTTAGTTGGGCAAGAATGTCTATAGTTTGGTCTGTGCATCATACATCTTACATTTCTCTGGTAAATCACTGTGATGATCTGAGGATTTCTGTCAGTAGGTAATGACACAATACATGTCAGTGCCAGATGTCATATATGTCAAGAAATGTCTGCTAAAACAAACCCTGTAACTCTAACAACTTCCTACATTAATTAGAGCAATAATTACAGTATCTCCCTATGTTTGGGCCATTGTCCCCCCATTTTGGCAGGCTATCTCCAGATATCTTGCACTGGGTCTATATCATAAGACCAAAGAGACATTTAATCGAACAACCTTTCGGCTACACATAAAGAGTGGATGCACTAAAGCGCGAATGCTCAAAACAGCGATTTCTTTCCCTGGGAAAGAAATCGCTTGGCCATCCCTGTGTGTTTGCCCCTTTCCCCACTGTAGTGCTTTCTCAGAGTTGGTATATTTAGTTAGGGGGTGTGGTGGGCACAGCCCCCTACATGTTTAAAAGTGTGTGTGTTTGTGTGTTTGTGCTACCGATTTCTTTCCCAGGGAAAGAAATTGCAGTTTTAAGCATGCGTGCTTTAGTGCATTCGCTCTTTATGTGTCACCGAAGAGGTGTCCAATTAAATGCCTCTTCTGTCTTATGATATAGACCCCTTGCACTAACAGGTTGAGAGGTATGGCTGTAGCACACAAAACCATGGGCCAGAGCACAACTATCTCTGGAATGGAGTCCCACTCTTACTATAGAATATCATACTGGGCATGGTCATACATTTAGAGAAGTACAGCCCATGTCGGAACCCACATTGGACTATATAACTGTATTGTTCATATATGTCTTTGCATACAGACAGCTATGTACACCTTAACTGTCTCTTCACACACCCATCAGACAGGATGACCCTTAGCTAGCTGTAGATGGCCCATATGTTACATATCTGCATCTGTTGCATGTGATACATAGACTATATATGGGAAACATATAAAAATATGTCAAGCATACACACTCATAGACATGGGGAAGAGAGAGACAGACAATGAGAGAGAGAGACAGGGAGACACACAGAAAGTGGCATAGAGTGATGTCTTGCTGCAGACAGTTGCATACCAGTCATAACCAGTTGCACATGCCAGCATGAAGGTGAGCTCCAATTTGTAATAGTACTGAGGTGGAGGTTGTAATACCACATCACCTGCCTTTGTGTTTGTGTGTGTCTGTAGGTTTATGTAGTAAGAGGCCTTTTCCACTCAGTACACCTCCCATTGCCCTAATTTACAAGAGCAGCTGATGTAATTAACTTTAGAAGTACCTTTGGACACTTGTCAGCCCTATAAGTTCTGTGGTGCATGCAATAATTGTGTAACACTATAATACAAATAACTAGATAGGTAGGGGTTCTAATCTCAGTCCTGGCAAATGTAAGTGTGAGTTTGTATGTAGATGAAAGTTTTAGACCATTACCACCCAGTACACTTCCCAATGCCCTACTTTAGTAGTCCTGCTGATGTCATTCACCTTAGAAGTACCTTTGGCCAACCCACAGCCCTATAAGCTCTGTGGCATGTGCAATAACTATGTAACAGTATGGTATGAATAACTAGATAGGCAGGGGTTCTACCCTCAGTTCTGGCAAATATGTGTGTGTGTGTGTGTGTGTGTGTGTGTGTGTGTGTGTGTGTGTGTGTGTGTGTGTGTGTTTGCAGAATATGATATTTTGAAGACTTTCCCACCCACAACACTTCCCATTGCCCTACTTTATAAGGGCTATTGATGTAATTTCACCTTAGAAATACATTTGGACTACCCTCATCCCTATAAGCTCTGTGATGCATGCAATAACTACTTAACAGTAAAGTACAAATTACTGGATAGGCAGGGGTTCTACTCTCCATTCTGGCAAATGTGTGTGTATGTCAAAGTGTTTGTAATTGTGTATGTTTGTAGGGTAAAGTATTTTGATGCCCTTCTCACCCAGTAAATTTCCCATTGCCATATATTACAAGGGCTGTTGATGTAATTCACCTTAGAAGTACCTTGGGACACTGTTGAATCCTATAAACTCCATGGCAAGTGTGATAACTGTGTAACACTGTAGTACACATAACTAGATAGGTAGGGGGTCTAAACTCAATACTGGCAACTGTGATACTGTGTGTGTGTGTGTGTGTGTGTGTGTGTGTGTGTGTGTGTGTGTGTGTGTGTGTGTGTGTGTGTGTATATCATATCCTGTCTTGCTGTGTATTTGGGTGAGAATCATATCCTTTGGAGGTGTAGGTTTTACCATTTTGAGGTGTGTACCACCCATTGCCCTACTTTGTAAGGTCTGCTGAAGTCACTCACCTTAGAAGTACCTGTATACACTGTGCAGGCCTCTAAGCTCTGTGGCATGTGCAATAACTGCATAATAATATAGTATGAATAATTAAATAGGTAGGGGCTCTAATCTCAATACCGACAACTATAGTAGTGTGTGTGAAACATATCCCTTATGGCTGTTGTGTGTGTAAGGTTATACCATTTTAAGCCCGGTTCACCCCCTGCACATGGCATTACTTTAAAGAGCCTGTTAATGGCATCTGCCTCACATGCACCATGTTAAACTATACAGACCATACCAGTCATCTGTACAGATGTATAAAGAATATCCAGATGTTTGCAACATATATGTGGTCTGTGTCCCCCATCAATGGGCATGTATGTGATATCATTGCCAAATATGTCCAAGTTACCATAGTGACAGACATGCTGGCATCAGACATCATACATGACTGAAACATCATGCTGATACAAAGTCTGTTACTCTATCACTTGCCCAGGTTTGTAGGAGCAATAGATGACATCAGCCACTATTTCTGGTGGTTTAGCCCACCATCCATGAAGGTATTCCCAAAATTACATGTTGTAAGAGGTAGTGGATTATGTTCCAGGCATATAATCTATGTGGAACATATAATGTGTACGTAGCACTATAGTACATACAAGTAGATATGTAGGGTTACTAATCCATCTATTGGCAACTCTGTTTGTGTTTCTGTATCCACATCCCCTGTGGCTGTCTTTACTGTGTGTATGCAATGGCTATACGATTTTGTGTGCCTCTTCTATCTTGTGAACTCCACCATGGCCAACCTAGTGTCAGCCCATACAAATGTCATCCACCTTACAAGCTCAGTTACACAGTTTCTAACAGGAAGGCACTGTGGTGCATGCAATGGTTGTATCACAGTATATTGTACATAAATAGGTAGGTCATCTAATCTGACAAGTGTCAACTCTATGTGCATGTGTGTTTCAATGCATGCCCCCATGCAGCAGTGTGTGTGTGTGTGTGTGTGTGTGTGTGTGTGTGTGTGTGTGTGTGTGTGTGTATGTGTGAGTGTGTGTGTGTGCATGTCAGATGGCTCTATCATGTTAAGGGCCTCTGAACCCACCATTGGCAATCCTAACAACCCCTTGAATAGTAGTGGCAGACATTACAACACTACAATACATCTGTGGTATTAGTGTTATGTATCTAGCACTATTGTTTGTAAGCCTGGGAAGGTAGGGGCTGTGCTCAGCCCTTAAACAGCTGCCCCATGTACAGGACTATGACTCTGTGTGCACTACCAGCACAAGATGCCAGACCTGCATATCAGATAGCAGACACACATGCTGGTGATTGTCAGATTAGACTAACACAGGCTGACCTGTGTCAGGAATACATTCCCCAAACTTGTCATACACAGTACCGTGCATACCCTCTTCAACTGCATCAAGGTTGAGTGGATGGGAAAGAAATGTCAGGGGCAAGAGGTGCTGATAGGTGAATCTGTTGCTCTTAAAGTAATGGCTAAGCTTGTGAAGGACCTAGTGCCAGTACTCAAGTAACCCCCTCTGTACATATGAACCTGTGGTACTACAGAGCACCCAGGTGGCATGTATGAAGGCTAGCTAGCTGTGTCAAGTGGTGTGATTGCAAGGTCACACTGTCTGCCCCAATTGTCCCTCACACACTGTTGCATGCATACACACCTGGTAAACATGTACATGTACAGTTGTACCTTGGCTATGAAAAGGTCACTATGTTTCTACTCCATCATACACATCATTGCTAATGTCAGCAGGCCCACAGACACCTGGAACATAAACAGAATACAGTATGAGACTACAGTCAGTCAGCAGTACTAACAGCAATAATGCATCATGGCTAAAAAGGTACATACACTTTGATATGTACCCATAACTATTGCCAGCAGACAGGACCTTGCACAGCATTACAATATTACACTGTACTATATTCACCCCATGGATCAGACCAATATTAGCATGTCCCTGCATTGATGGTATGGATAACAGGGATGTGGCACATGTATCATCACATGCACAGGGTGTGATGTGAGTTTGCCAGAGGCGTAGGCTGGGCCATATGGTTGGCAGTGTGAGTGTGTGTGTGTGTGTGTGTGTGTGTGTGTGTGTGTGTGTGTGTGTGTGTGTGTGTGTGTGTGTGTGTTTGTGCGTGTGTGTGAGTGTGTGTGTGTGTTTGTGTGTCTGTGTCTGTCTGGAGGGATGGTGTTCAACTGGGCCATGCAGAGGAGCTGTGTGTGTCTGATGGTGACCTGCCTGTGATAGAGATGTGTGAGTGTTTGTATGCACACAATCAAGTCCTGTGGTTGCCCTATACAGGGGTATGTTGGAAAGCCATGGAACATACATGGCAGGATGCACAGCTCACCATCTCCCACCGGGGACACAGGAACTGGTTCTGCCAGAAGTCTCACTGTCACCACCCAGCCCAAGGCCAGATGCAGTACTACTCCCTGATGGTGACTGCTGTCTGCTGGATCCACATCCCTGACATGACTGGCCAGGACCATGTGCCCATGGCCTGCTCTAGTGTTGTGTGGACAGCGCCTCTCTTCGGTAGTGCTGGTGGTACTGCCAATACGAGAGTGTGAATGTCCATGACCACATAGGTTATCAGCTGATCTTGTCACTGACCTACGTCCATGTGTCTGATGCCCAACTCCCACCACATGGTCAAGCACAGACATTGCACAGTCTAGCAATGATAATGGTTCACCCCACCATCTATCCACAATATCAGCAAAATGGCATACAGCATCACCAAGGACATGGAGGTCATCACGCATGGCAGGAAGTGCTGAATTCATGATCCTGAGCATTTGTCTGGTGTTGCGGTCAATACATGCTTGCGCCTCCATGGCAGACCAAAACATGCGTATGGTGACACCTGCTGTGACATTGTGAGAGGGGGCTTGATGGGAAGCACCCCTGTCCATCTGCCTATGTGGGACCTTGCCTGCTCTCTGGCTATAGCTAGTGTCTACATTCACACTTGCCGTTGTCACCACACTAGCCTGCTCCATGCCACCACCCTCAACCTGTCCATTATCTGTGGCTGCTGTGTACTGGCTATGTGTGGGTATACTGACTGTGTGCAATGACATTGTGGGTGAAAGTGGGATACCAACCAATGGCACAGATTCAGCTCCAACAACACTACCTGTGCCTCACTATGACCACCATCATCATCAGAGTCTGCTAAGACACTGACATCTGGTTGTGAGGGGGAGAGACACCAACCCCCCATGTTCGCCTGTGAGGGGAAGATGACATATGTAAATTAATTCTCTGCAGTATAATGTTTACTGATACACATGTGCACACACACACACACACACACACACGCACACATGCACACATGCACACATGCACACACGCACGCACACATGCACACGCGTACACAGACACATACAGGTGAAGTAGCACAAAGGCATTATACAGGCCACACAGTCTCTGAATGATGACATGCATGACACACACTCAGACCACAACATACACAGTCTGGACAGGCCATCAACAACATGCAGTGCAGCTATGTCCACTTAATGTTCCTACTAATATACCCCTCTGAGATATGTGAGGAGTGGTAGTATGTGATGGACCTTCACCTAACATACACTGCACCTGTGTACACAATATTGATGTACCCCTGTATAGCACAGTGGCAACACCTACAGAAACATACTTGCTAATATGTTACAGCTCCTGTGAATAGGCCCCTGTGATGACCACAGTGATGCAGTGTAGTTAAACCACCACAAGTGAACATGCACATATTGCAGTATGGCTATGAGGAACAGTTGTGTGCATGGAAAAATGCATGCCATTAACATGCCTATGGTAGTGGTGAGCTACAAAAAGACATTTCCATATTCACTGACTTCAGACTACTGTTCCCTAGCCAGATCAGAGGGATCTATGTAGTTGTGGGGGAGAAGTATTGTCAGCACACTCACATGTAGCATTGGTACAGGAAAAATATGAATTTCTGATCATGTACAGTACAAGCTCTGATACTACACAATTTGCTGTCATTCACTACAGATGCGCACTTGTGTGCATTACAAAACCTCACCCACAAATGCAGTTTGACCTGACATATGCTTCTAGATACTCCAAGGATGCCAATATGAATGATACAGTATAGATGTGATATCCACTGGGGCCTTACCTGGATGGGTCTCACCTGTTGTTTGGGTGCCACCCACCTCCACGGCAGAGGTGTGGATGGTTTCCTGGCATGCGGTGGCTTTCCCAGGGTTAGCGAAAACTCCTCTGTAGGTGTCAGTGGGGCCTGCATAGCAGGTCCCCACCAATGGCTATATGGTCCCTGGCCACAGCTGAAGCCTTCTGCTGGGCATGGTGAATAAGGTCAGTTGCTCTATGCCTGACTTGCTCATAGGTACACCCATGTTGACCCAGATTGTTGATGGTTTCCAGTAGGTTATTCCACAGTGATGTCTGTTCCTGCTGCTGCTGTCTATTCCCGCTGCACAGCAATGTGTGATGCAGTCTTAAGGCATCTACTATTGCTGCAGTCTAGGCTTCCAAAAACAGTGGAAGTCACTGTCACAGCATTGCACCTGACAGACATGAACAGGGAAACACATCACAGGACCTAATACATTGGGCACCATTATTGTACAGATCATGCACATCCATTTTTGCTAGCACTATCCACCACTAACACCCACATCACACCCCTGCCATCTATCAGTACAGTATGTGTGTGTGTAGTTTCACCATACTGGCATTACAGCATACATTGTACTCCTGATCCTGATGTTTTATGTTCCCCCCAATGAGGACCATTAATGTACATAATCCTCCATTCATCATTCACATCAGATGGAACATGCAGCAGCTGGGGTCATCACAGAAGTTCCCTGCCAGGGCATAGCAGCCCAACAGACATCTAGCGTACACCTACAGGTTATGAAGCCATCCCTCTACCCAGTGTCATACATACCCCTCAAGAGTTACCTCACTCTTGCATACCAGGCAATAACACACTCCATATTGCTGGGACTGCTGCATGAGTGCAGGTCATGCTCCACTCTAACACACAAAAACACACACACACATACACACCTGGTAAAGTCTGGCACAACTTTGCTACCTATAGGCCCTTCAGCCCAGACTTTAAGGTAGTTCTGACTACCACACTCCATCTCTTTAACAGCTACTGTAAGGCCCTCAACAAAGGTTGACAAATACTACTGTGTGATGAGCCTATTAGCAAATTGGTAAGTATGACCAAGACTAAGGCTATTGGAGTGAGCTATACAGTGTCACCAAGTGCATATGCAAGTACTCTAAGAGCTGACTTACTGCTATACAGACCAGACACAATGACAAGGTTTAACAATATGTGGTAATAACTAATAAGGGAACAAGAGAATACTCTATCAATGCAGTAACTACACAGTTCAGACTCACATGGATTTATTTAAGACAACATTGCAGGATGATATACAATACATACAGGAAACATGTAAAGTACTAGGTAGGCTTTTGGCCTGAATGCCCTCATAAGCCTAGCCCAGATTTTTGCCCATGTCCCTTCAAAGTCAGCAGTTTCCCCTGTCCAGCTGGGACACAGGCAAGATCCCAGGGGTGTCTTTTCTGTTTCCCATGCAGTCATCCAGCTTCTTCTCAAAGGCTATAGAGGTATTCTGCTAGACATGGGGAGGGAGTGTATTTTACAGACAGGGTATTGTTTGGGACACAAATCTCTCCCACCAAGTACTATTCATGTCACAGACCAGGTGAGGGCCTTGCATGCAGGTTATTTGAGTGGTGTTTGTCTTATGGATATGCAGAAACTCCATCAAGGCTGGTTTGGAAATGGCCTTGTATGCCAGACACAGGCCACCTATGATCAGTCTGTATGAGACTGAGCAGAGGGATAGGGCTTTCAGCCTATCTGTATAGGACAGATGTTGCAGACCCTGGAGTTTCCTGGTCAAGAACCTCTGTGGTCTCTGCAACTGCTGCATGTGCTTGGCAAGGTACATGCCAAAGGAGCCATTGTATATGGTAATGGGTGTGGTAAGGGTGGAGTACAGGGATGTTATGGCCTCCTGGTTCCTGGATGACATACCCTTATTTGTGAGGTGGACCATGTAGACAGCCTTCCATACAATGGCACAATTGTGGTGGGAAACTGTCAGGTTGCTGTTAACCTTGGTGCACAAGTTGCCTCACACCTGATTGCATACTTAGTACATTGTTATTACTGTCATAATTAGTGTGGATGACATCTACCACAACAGGGATAATGATGCATTTCCTGGCATGCAGTTTGAGGCAATGCTTCTTTCATCAGTCATTAATTTGGGTAAGGGCCTCTTGGAGGATACTCACATTAGTAGGGGAATGTAAGACAGTGGCCAGCTTGCAGTCATCTGTAAACCTGTCAGCCGCAGACCACTTGTTCTGCCTTGAACCTCAGAAATGTATATCTCAAATGTTAGAGGCCCCCAGACCAATCCATGGGGTACACTGCTCTTTAATGGTCTACTACTAGAGGTGGCATCCACTAATTTGACTGAGTGGGTACTATCACTGAGCCAGTTAGCTACCCATCTGGTAACATACAAGTTGATGCCTAGTTGTGTAGGGTTATGTATTATGCTGACTGGGGATTATTGTCAGAGGCTTTGGCTAGGTGAAAGTAGGCAGTGTGCACTGTCTTCCCCTTGTCCATGTGTTTGTTGACCACTTCAAAAAAGTCAACCAGGTTTAACAGGCCTAATCTCCCTTTGACAATACCAAACTGTGTGGGCTCAAGCATTTTGAGGTTGTTGATGTCCCTGTTTATAAGGTCCCTGATAATGCCTTCCATGCCCTTGCAGATCAGGCTAGTTATGCTGATGTGCATATAATTGGCTGGGTCAGTGGATGCTCCACCTTTGTGTAGAGGGATGCCAGTGGCTGTCCTCCATGCAGATGGGATGACACTGGTGCTCAGGTTTTTGTTGACTACAGTGTGTAATGGAGCTGAGTGCTCATGCCTGGGTTCATGTAAGATGCAGCCAGGGATGGTATCAGGCCCCATGAAGACTTCAGTTTGTTGCCTTTGAGAGGGCATTATGGACCTTCTCCCTGATGATGAGGGAAGGGGAGCAGGTGCTGTGCATTTCTTTGTTTACTGATGGGGGGACAGAGGGTGAGGTTTTCACTTAACCCTTTCTGCAGCAGGTTGGCTATATCTATGGCATATGTGTATGTGGTGTTATTGAACACCACTACAGAGCAGATTTGGGTGTTGCTATGAGATTGCAGACATATGTGAAGAAGGCCTTGTGATTGGCCTTAGAGGTTGTGTCCAATTTGCACTCAAAGTTAGCCTTGGTGTAATTTACTTGTGACCTTATTTGTTTGTTCAGACAAAGGTGAGATTGCTTCCAATTTGACACCTGCTACAACATGGCCCTGTACAGCAAATATTTCCACCTATTATGGAGTTTGTGTATTGCTGCTGTCCACCACAGAGGTTTACTCTATCTTGAGGGAGATGGTGTTGTCGTGTCAGGAATTGTTGAGTCCATACAGCTATGCAGGTGCTTATATAGTATTTTGGTGTAGGCTTGGAC
Source organism: Protopterus annectens (assembly GCF_019279795.1). Lineage (NCBI taxonomy): Eukaryota > Metazoa > Chordata > Ceratodontiformes > Protopteridae > Protopterus > Protopterus annectens. The sequence goes on along the minus strand of NC_056746.1, from coordinate 64,544,967 downwards.
ATTACTATTATTTCCAACTGATGGGATGGTGGCTGTGAAGCTACTTTTCCTGCTCTGAGGAGATTTATAGTCAGTTTTGGAAAAGTGTTTTTGTTTAACCCTGACAAGGAGGGGGGCAGGGGAGATGGTGACCTCAAAAGTTATGGCTTTATGGTCAGATCTTACCATGGAGGATGACATGTAGGAGTATTATGGCAGAACAGGTAGCTTACATCCTTCTAGGTTGAGAACTGCTGATTGAGGGCTCAGTGTCTGTTATTCTAAAAGTGTATTAATTCTGGTTTAAGCACTTGGGCTTTCAAGCCAGTTATTTTACATTAAGAGGGTTCGTGGTCTGCACTCTTGTGGGAGGAGAGGCTGGACTCTGCCCTTCTGAGCTGGGAATTTCTGGTTAAAGGCTTATAGTGCATGCATATCTGAAATGTTTCTTACTGAAGTTGGTGCGCCTTGTTTGCTGTGGTATAGACTGGATTCGGGCCTGCTGGATCTAGCTTTGTTTGTGTAACTTGAGCACTAATCCAGACATTCTCTAAAGTATTCAATGGTATTTATTACTGCTTGGTTGTAACTTGATTAAAGTGTAGCTATCATTCAAGTCTTTTGGATTAAGCACTTGGGCTTCAGACCAGTTGTTTTACATTAGGAAGGTTTGTGGCAAGCACTGTGGTGGCAGGACAGGTAGCTTTCATCCTTCTAAGTTGGGAACTGCTGATTGAGAGCCCATTGTCCAAGTGTATTAGTTCTGGTTTAGGCACTTGGGCTTCAGGCCAGTTATTTTACATTAAGAAGGTTCGTGGTCTGCACTCTTGTGGGAGAAGAGGCTGGACTCTGCCCTTCTGAGCTGGGAATTTCTGGTTAAAGGTTTATAGTGCCTGAATATTTGAACTGTATCTTACTGAAATTGGTTCACCTTGTTTGCTCTAGCATAGACTAGATCCAGGCCTGCTGAATCTAGCTTTGTTTATATGCTTGTTGTTTGTTTGCTTGTTATTTCCCTGGAAGCTAATTCCACCTAATACGCAACTTCTCAGCGCTTCTGTGGATCACTAGTGATATCTGCATTGCTTACTGTACTTATTTCCTTGTTTCACTTGAAAGAAAGTTACTGTTTGTCGTTTTTGCATTTAGTTACTTGTAACACATTGCACTCAAGTTACCTGGCACTTGCTCACTAAAGCAATTATATAAGTCAGCACTAAAAATTAAAAGCACTACACCCTCACTCCCCACTGGCCCTTGTTTTCAATTAAGGATTTCCCAATATTATTCTAGCATGTCCAAAGGTCAGTTGTCAATCTCCTCTCCGGTCCAGCTGGTGAATCTGGGAATCTTGAGGCAATGTTATAACTGCCTCATGTACACAGACAACCCTCTCCTCCTCCCACATAACACAAATACTTGAGAGATGCAGCTATTTAGCCAAACTGGAGGCTGAGCTCTCTCAACTCAGGACTGGCAAGACCAGACAGGAGGAGAAGGCAACTACACACACCACAAAACCAGCCTCACATAATGCTACCACTCCACTGAATCAAACACATAAACACACAAAGACATACTGGAGGCTCTGAGTAAAAATTTACCTAAACAGCAGAGGCCTCCAAAGCAGACACCCAAACAACTGCTACATCAAGATACCCCACAAGCAACACATAAACCACAAAAGCAGTGTGCAAAGCAGTCACAGCCCTTAAGGCCAAATACAACATCAAACATACTTGTCATAGGTGACTCCATAGTCAGACACACTGACGTCCCACTCACCAGGCTGAACAAGGAGAGGGCCACAGTAAGCTGCCTATCGGGTGCTAGAATCCGCCACATAACACAAGCACTCGGGTCACTCCACGGCAAGTACAAATATGACACAGTCATTGTCCATGCTGGTGTGAACGACCTGAGACGTACCTCCCTGGACTACATGAAAAGAGACATAGAGGAGCTCTCTGATTATGTAGCCCAGGCAGGTATGACCCTAACCCTGAGCAGTATCCTTCCTTCACCAAGAATGATGCCACAATATAGAGACAAGATGATCAGCTTTAACAATTGGCTTAATGTCTGGTGTCATTCAAAGGGGATCCAGTGTCTGTCTGCCTGGGATGACATGCTTGACAAGCCATGCTGCTTCGCAAGGGACGGCTTGCACCTGTCACCCTGGGATTCGGATATTGGCTAAGGCTCTTGCCACCCCATAGTGCCTTTTTAGGCAAGGCTCAAATTCTAAACCTACCACCCTAGAAAACAAAAATGGGAAGAAACTGAGGGTAATGCTGCTCAATGCCAGAAGTCTAAATCTCAAAATGCACGCACTCGAGGCCCTTCTCAGTATGGAGAACATCGATGTCTGTGCTGTAACTGAAACCTGGTTCAAGGCTCCTGAGAGCACCCCAGCACTATTAGGTTTTACCTCATATCATGCGTTCCGCCCCAAAACCCGGACCACACCACAAAAGGAGGGAGTGTATCCATATTCATAAAGGATACCCACACCTCCAGGTTGGTGGCAACGCATAAGCTTCGAAACCATCCAGGTGCAACTAACCATAGGCAAAACTGCTCTACAAATTGTAGCATGCTACAGGCCACCCTCTCAAACTCAGGAACCCCACACAGCCTTCCTGAAGACACTGGAGGGTATAAATGTATCTCAAAACACCATCATATTGGGTGACTTCAACTACCCGAATATAGACTGGGAACATTACTCAAGCCCTAACTTTCTAGCCCAACGGTTCCTGGAGTTCATAAATTCAAATGCCATGGAACAGCTAGTCACTGTTCCCACGAGAGGAGAAAATATACTAGATCTCATTGTCACAAACATGGGGACAAAATGCTCCACACCGAAGTATATCCCTCATTGGTGAGATCTGATCATAAACTAATCTCACTGGAAATCCACATCCCGCCCCACCCCAAACAAAAAGACCATAGTGAAGAACTTCCCTAAAGCAAACTTCACACTACTCAAGACTGGTGTGGTATCCTTCAAGGCCCCTGAGCCAGAGGAAACCACAACCCAAGCTGGAAGCCCTTACAAATGCCTTCTATGAACACCTCCAGGACTGCATGGATCAGGCAATCCCAAATAAAACCAAGACTCTTTCCACAAAGGGCAAACGTCCAGTCTGGTGGACCCCAGCCATTAACAAACTTTACAATAAGAGGAGAAAGCTATTACATGATAGAACAAAATCCATAAAAGGAAGTCACCCCTGATCATTATTAGTAAAAATTACGAGCACTCATAAAATCAACTAAGGCCAATTTTGAGAGAAAAATTGCCATGGATTCAAAGGACAATCATAAGGCCTTTTTCAGCTATGTTAGGAACCTGGGTGGAAACTCCCAGATATGCTCAGAATTAGTCCAAAATGATACAAAATCACTGAACCCACAGACATTGCCAACATACTGGCAGACAGGTTCAGTGCAAACTTCACCCCTCTCCCCTAAAGGAGAGATAACTATCCCAGCCGAGTGTAGCCTCCCGGACATCTCAATTGCCCAGGTGAAAGCTGCTCTCTCTAAAGGTATAAACACAGCATCAATGGGACCGGATGGTGTCCCCGGCTGTGTGCTACACGAGCTAAATGAGGAATTAATCCCGCACATAAGGCAGCTGTTTAATCTCAGCCTTACCACAGGATACGTGCCCAAGGAGTGGCATACGGCAACTGTGGTCCCACTCCACAAAGCCGGCGCCTCTACGGACCCTGGTAATTAGCCCCCCATAAGCTTAACAAGTCTAGTCTGCAAAGCTATGGAGAGGATCATAATGGAGCTCATAAACAAAGATATAGGGGACTTGCAGACATTGGACCCGACCCAGTTTGGCTTTGTCAAGGGAAGATCATGCCTTTTGAACTTGGTCGACTTCTTCGAAACAGTCACTAAGGCCATTGATGAGGGAAAGGCAGTCCATACAGCCTACCTTGACCTTGCAAAGGCTTTCGACACAATACCCCACTCGGGTATTGTAGAAAAACTTACCAGCTTAAATGTAAACCCATATGTCACAAGATGGGTTGCAAACTGGCTTAAGGACAGAACCCACAGGGTTAGAGTTGCTGGCTGTGTCAGACTCCAAGCCGGTCACAAGTGGTGTCCCACAGGGCTCGGTCCTTGGCCCCTATTGTTTGGCATCTACTTCTCAGAAGTACAGGCCAGCATGGGAGGACTTTGGCTGACAAAGTTTGCAGACGACTGCAAACTGGGCCATAGTGGAAAGTGCATCGGACACGGATATCCTTCAGAAGGGACTCACGGAAACAGATAGCTGGTGCCAGAGCCATGGCCTGAAGTTAAACGCCAAAAAATGTATAGTCATACCCTTCGGGAAAAACAAGGTAACCCTAAGCTACCATATAGGTGGCAATCCACTAAGCACAGAAGAGGTTATCAGGGACCTGGGGACCCAGGTTGACAGTGGCCTTTTTGACACTCACATTGCTAAAGTGGTTAGAAAGACCTTCTACATTGCCCACCTGATCATGAAGGGATTCACATCCAGATCTAGTGAGGTCATTGTTCCCCTGTACTCTTCACTTATCAGACCAATGATCGAGTACAATGCCCCATTCGGGATGTATCTCACCCGACATCTGCAGCAATTGGAGAGACCCCAAAAGTTCCTCACCAAAAGGATAAAGGGACTCCAAAATCTGTCATATGCTGTCAGATTGAAGAAACTCCAGCTCTACTCAGTCGCATACCGTCTGCTCAGAGGTGACATGTGCCTGACATACAAGGCCATGTCCAACCCGGAATTAATGGACATGCTCCACCTCAAAAAATCCAAATCCACCAAAACCACTAGAGCAAGCGACTTAAACCTTAGCACGGATATAAATAGGACATGCTGGAGGGATAGATTTATCACTCAGAGACTCCCTATGCTGTGGAATAAAATCCCGGTCCATGTGAGGCAGAGCACCTCGCTGACTCTGTTCAAGAGAAATCTAGACCTGTGGATGGGAGATCGTAGGTTTACCCCGGGAATCATCTCTGTGTCACTGCTGGACAGAGGCACAACAAACTAATGGGCACAGTATTTTTTCATATAAGGGGTGGCGTAAGCCACAAAAATTTGGGCTAGGCTTATAAATGCCTTAGGGCAGATAGCCTAGTATAAACCTATGAACCTATGAACCTATGAACCTATTAGAGTGGCTACTCATGTTGGTTAGGACCAGGTACAGGATATTTTTACCTGTCATGGGGGTGTTGAACAGCTGATCCAATGCATTGGGATTGACAAAGCTGAGGAATCTCTGTGCATTCAAGTTCAGGTAGAATAGGTCAGGCACACTATGGTTGGGTAGTTAAAGTCACCCAGGATCAGGGTAGAAGGTTGAATCTTAACAGATTCCAGTAAGTCAAGATAGGTGTAGTGGGTGCCCTGAATCATGTTTGGAGGTCTGTAGCTGGCTATGATTTGAATAGGTGTTTTGTCAACAGTTAACTGTACTTGGGATGTCTGCTGTCCATCATACTGTTTGACCAGCCTGGAGGTGTGTATGTGTATGATAAAGTTTAAAACTCCACCTCCTTTGGCTTTGCAGCCCTCCATTTGGGTTCTGAAAGTATGTTAGGATGAGTAATCTGGCAGGGTTAGTGTGCCCTCCACAGCTTCAAACCAGGTTTCAGTGACTGCACAAATGTCAGCATCCCCCATGACAAGGAATGCTTGCAATGACATTAGTTTCATGCTAAGACTCCTAGCAGTTAGCAGCATTACCTTTACATTTCATTTATAATAAGCTTTCATGTTGGTGATTTTCTTCTCATGACTTTAACTACAAAAGGCACTATGGGGAAGGCAAATTCCTGTGCCAGAAGCCTAAAGCCCAGGGAAGACAGATGAAGGCCATTTCTGGCAAAGCATTGTGGTTTGTCAATCAGGTCTATATTACAACATCGAACTCACAGGAGTCCGAACGTTGTAATATCGAACCCAAATGTTTGAAATATGAAAATAGCGAAGCCACAGCACACCGATTTTTTCCCAGGGAAAAAAAATCAGTGGGCTGCTTTTGGGGCATTGCTATTTCCTCCACTGTGGTGTGATCTTGGAGTTGGTATATTTAAGTAGTGGGGGTGTGGGAGGCACAGTCTTCCTCATTGGGGTGTGTGGGGGGTGAAGCCACCCACATTAGTTTAAGTTTCACGTGTAAATGTTTTTTTTTGGGGGGTTTTGTACCGGAACAGCAATTTTTTTAACCTGGGAAAAAAATCGCTGTTCTGTGTTTTCATAATTCTTGGGTTTCAAACTTCAGGGTTTGATATTACATCATTCGAACTCCTGTGAGTTTGACGATGTAATATAGACCCCTGTCAAACACGTACTGTCATGTGACTGAGACAGCAAGAATTCTAGGTTCTTAATGTGCTTGCATTTCTCACATATTGTGTTCCCAGGTGGTAGTAGCACACAGTTATCTGTGTGCATAAGGCAGTGGCTCCACTGTGTTAGCATGCCCATATCAACCTGACTAGCATGAGAAAGCACAGGAAATTGTCAGTCCATGGTTATCAGCATCAGTGGAAGGAAGGTCAGGGATAGTAGAGTGGGTACTATCTGAGGATAGCACCTATAGGTGTGAGTATGGCTGGATAACATCAAGACAGTACCTGCAGGTGATTGCCTCACTCACAAAGGAGTGCAGGTAAGGGAAAGAAATACAACTGAGATACCTCTCAAAGTGTTAAAACTGCAAAAATACACAAAGCCATGCACATGCTGGGTTTAAATACCACAACAAAGAAAGTAAAATGGGAACATTGGGAGTAACCAATCAACTCTTGTCCCTGAGCTCTTAGCTCAACATCCTATGGCAGACCATTGCCAACCAGTTCACTTACTCCCAGTAAGTGCAGGCAGGCCCTGGACAACACTAGATGTCATAGCAGGAAACACAAGAATCACACAAACAGATGTGACTGCAGGAAAGCCTGTAATCAGACTATGATAAAGATATTTAAAATCTTTTTAGGTCAGGCTAACACAGGTGAACATACACACACTTAAATATGACAATAGCAAACAAGAGCAAAAAATTTTAAATGGATTAACTAGGTAACCAATAGTAAAGCTCAGAACAGAGCCCTGATCCAGCACTCTTCAGTCACACAACTTCTGACTGCACACTCCTGCCACTAGGGTGCAGGGCAACCCTCTCCAAAAAAGATGGCTTGGATTAGTGTTTAAGTTATATAAACAAAGCTATATTCAGCAGGTCAGGATGTAATGTATACTACTGCAAACAAGGCATACTAATGTCAGACAAACACAGTTCAAATGAGCAGTCACAATGAGCCTTTAACCAGCAAGTTCTAGCTCAGAAGGGCATAATGTAACCTCTCCTCCCACAACAGTGCAGACCACAAACCTACTTCATGTAAAACAACTGGGAAATATGAAGGGCCTACCAAACACCATAATACTGGGTGATTTCAATTACACAAACATAAACTGGGAGAACTACTCAAGTACTAACTCCCTTGCCCAACGCTTCCTAGAATTTATAAACTCGGACACCCTGGATCAACTGGTCAACACCCCCACCAGAGAGAACAACATATTGGACCTTGTCATCACCAACATAGGTGACCGGTGTTCCACACTGGAGGTCAACCCCTCGCTGGTTAGATCAGACCACAGACTAATCACTCTGGATATCCACATTCCGCCCCCACCCCCAATCAAGGAAACCACCATGAAAAACTTTTCAAAAGCAAACTTCACATTACTTAAGACTGAGGTGGAAAGGTTCACAACCCCCATGCTAAAGGACAATGCTGTCCAAGCTGCTGAAACCTTTACAAAGGCACTATATGAGCATCTGCAGGAATGCATGGATTGTGCTATCCCAAGTAAAACCAAGACTCATTCCTCCAAGAAAAGGAAACCAGTCTGGTGGACCCCTGCCATAAACAAGCTATACAACAGAAGGAGGAAACTAGTACAGAAAAGAGTAAAATCCCAAGAAGGAAAGACATCCCTGATCAATATCAGCAAGAAACTACGATCCCTCATTAAATCATCCAAGGCTAGATTCGAAAGAAAAATTGCCAATGACTCCAAAGATAACCACAAAGCGTTCTTTAGCTATGTCAAGAACCTAAGTGGAAACTCTCAGATCTGCTCTGTGTTAGTGCAGAATGGCACAAAATACACTGAACCGACTGATATTGTAAACATTCTGGCAGACAGGTTTAGTGCAAACTTCACCCCCCCTCTCACCCCTAAAGGGCACATAACCATACCAGAAGAATGTATGGCCCCATCAATCACCAACACACAGGTTAAAACAGCCCTATCCAAAGCCAAAAACACAGCTTCAATGGGACCGGACAGTGTCCCAGGCTGTGTCTTACAAGAGTTCCAAAATTAACTAACCCCTCACCTAAACACACTGTTCAAACTCAGCCTCTCTACAGGCTACGTACCCACAGAGTGGCGCACAGCAACAGTTATCCTGCTCCACAAAGGTGAAGCCACAACAGACCCTGGGAACTGTCGCCCTATAAGCCTGACTAGCCTGGTCTGCAAGGCTATGGAATGCATCGTCATGGAACTCATTAACAGAGACATTGGGAACCTCCAAACCTTGGACTCTACCCAGTTTGGCTTTGTTAAGGGCAGATCATGCCTCCTAAGCCTGGTGGATATCTTTGAGATGGTTACCAAGGCATTAGATGAGGGAAAGGAGGTCCACACAGCCTACCAAGACCTCGCAAAGGCTTTCAACACCATTCCCCATTCTAGTATTATAGACAAGCTCACCAGCTTGAACATAAACCCCTACGTCATGAGATGGGTTGCCAACTAGCTCATGGATAGAACCCACATGGTGAGAGTTTCAGGCCCTATGCCCAACTCTAAACCACTTGCAATTGGCGTCCCCCAGGGCTCAGTCCTAGGACCCCCTTCTGTTCGGTATATACTTCTCAGAGGTACAGGCAAGCGTAGGAGGACTATGGCTGACCAAGTTCGCAGACGACTGCAAAATAGGGGCCATAATTGATTCTCTGGCTGATACAGACACCCTCCAGATGGGTTTCACTGAGATGGATACCTGGTTTCAAAATCATGGCCTCAAGCTAAATGCCAAAAAGTGCATAGTCATCCCCTTTGGAAAAAACAAAGTACCTGTGAACTACCACAAAGGTGGTAGTCCCCTAAATACAGAAAATATAATAAGGGATCTGGGGACCCAAGTAGATAGTAATCTCTCCTTTGATAATCATATTGCCAAGGTGGTTAGAAAATCCTTCTATGTGGCCCACCTAATCACAAAAGGGTTTGCATCTAGAACAAAAGAGGTTATTGTGCCTCTCTACTCATCACTCATTAGACCCATCATAGAATACAACGCCCCATTTGGGATGTACCTTACAAGACACCTGCAACAGCTGGAAAGGCCACAAAAGTACCTCACCAAGAGGATTACTGGCCTCAAACAGATGTCCTATGCAGCCTGACTCAAGAAACTCCAGCTGTACTCGGTTGCATACGCTTACTCAGAGGTGATCTCTGCCTGACATACAAGGCCATGTCCAACCCAGAATTGATGGACATACTCCACCTAAAAAAAAAAAATCCTGGAGAGCCACACGCTCTAGAGATATAAACCTCACCACAACGATAAATAGGACATGCTGGAGGGATAGATTCCTATCCCACAGACTCCCCATGCTTTGGAACAGGATTCCAATATACATCAGGCAGAGCCCCTCACTAACACTCTTCAAGAGAAACCTTGACAAGTGGATGGGAAACAGAAAATTTACCCCAGGGATCACTGCAGTGGCTCTACTGGACAGTGGCACAGGGAACTAATGACTCTGCTGGACAGAGGCAAAGGGAAATAATCTAAGGGGGTGGTGAAAGCCAACATATTCTGGCTAGGCTTATAAATGCCCTTGGGCAGATAGCCTAGTACTTACCTATGAACCTATGAACTGGCCTGAAGCCCATGTGCTTAAATGCACAGCCTTAGCTTAACCAAATTACATCAGGCTACTGACAAGCAATAATAAATGCAGTAGAATAAGTGCAATTGAGTCATTGTAGGAACAGGCAGCCACAGCAAATTATAGTAATACAGTTGGGATAGACATAAATACAGTGAAATGTTTTTGTTTATAGGTTACATGGGAAAGGAAGAAAGACGATAATGTCTGGTTTAGCAATGAAAGGTGGTGGGGTGGGGTGGGGTGGGGTGAGCCCACCATAATGATGATATCTGCCTACTCAGTAGAATAAGCTGATGAGATACAACTGGGAGGTATGTTCAAAATGAGATCTGTAGTAGGGGCGGCCAAGTCACATGTCAACAAATATTTGAACACAACAAGAGGGGAATCCTTACAACTCCAAGAGAACTGAAAACTTTTAACAAAACAAATGCAATACTGGAATAAGATACAAAATAGATGTGACCAAAGATTACCTAAAAAGCTTCAAATCAACATTAACTGCAGAGATGACTGATACTCAGAGCACTGCACAACAGAGAAACACTTCAGCTAACTAGAGATATTTGTAATTAAGAGAGCAATGCTGTGCCTCAGCTACGCACACTACTTAACTGCTGCTATTTACATGTTTCAAAGGAATTCTTTGGTAACCCTTGTTAATAGACCCTAGCCAAGAACTGTTAAAAGTACAACAGAACAGAATACGTATAACCAAGCAAATGTAATACTACAATAACATACAAAATACAAGTCATCAAAGCTTAAATACTGAGCTTCAAATCTATATTACATGCAGAGATGACTGATAATCAGAGCAATGCAGGCCACACAATTATCAGACAGATATACCTTATTGCCATATATATGTAAACAATGTCACATTTGCCTATTTCCTATACAACATGCAAAGCTGTTTGTGTGTGACAAGTCTGAAAGTAATAATCCACATTAATGCTGCATTATCTCATATTACATCAGTGTTTCTCTCCTGCCTTCATTTCACAGGATAACAGTACAGGCTAACAGCAAATAACATACTTCTCTGTGTTAGACGTACATATCTGTCTGATGTGTGTGTAGCACTGCAAAGTCATAACACAGTTAAACACTTTTCCAATTTCAACTTACTTGATATACATTTCTGTTCTTTGTCAGTATGGCACACTGTGTTTACACTCTTGCAGCTCAGTCATACCTCTCAACCTGTTAGAGCAAGACATATGGACAAAAGGACACATCAAAGGAGGCAAAGGCCAGAAAATAGTGACACTTTATAAATCTAGCTATAACACACTTAGTTGCTCTCAACTTTATAAATCTAGCTGTAACACACTTAGTTGCTAGCAAAGTAGGTTTTGCATTCACAGGAATACTCTGAAGGAAATGACATCTGACATTCAAATGTATGCTATTATGTTATGACTTCAGTCTTTACTGATTTGCCAGTGATTTGTCAGACAAAACCCAACTGTATGAGACACTGACTTCAAATATGAGGCAAACATGTGCTCAGTCTGCAAAAATCTGGACAGTTGAAAGGTATGAGTGCAGTATATAACATACAGTTCTACTCACACTTCTGTGCCAGTTATTTACTATGTACATACCCTATATAGGTCTGTTACACTTGTATGATAGGCATATGTATCATACTAGCATTCACAAGTGACATGAATATTTACAACATCCCAGGTAGCTGGTGTGGCAGTGTCACAGTTAGTATTGTACAATGGACACTCCAGTAGTAGTCATACGTGGGATGTCCTTTGCTGGGGTGACTCAGGGGCCAGAGCTATGATCTATGTCACTGCAGACAGAGCCAGCAGCAATGGCCATAGACAGCAATATGTCAGTCCAGCGAGTCTTGTTGAGACCTATTGTTTAACTTCCTATTACACTTTATTGCATCCTCCCTTCCGCATTCCATTACATACTTAATTGTTTGACATACATGTTGTAGTGCTGAAGAGGTTTCTCAGAATAATGCAAATGTTTAGGTTTGTGTAGTTGCAGTCTGTCTTTGTGTAGAAAGGCTCAGACCTGTTTTGCATAGGCAGCAGATTGCCTTTTGTAGGTAATGCTCATGAGCATGTGATGGTCTGTGTACCAAGTGGTGTCTCCCACTTGCTAATTGCATTCAGTACAGCTGTATTGTCTTTCCATTAGCCAATGCCATAGCAACACAGTACTATAATTAAGTCCTTCATGTGGCCCTTGCCTCTTTTCTTTCCTGTGAGGAGAACATTATGGATGTGTGGGAGCTACAGCTTCACAGAAGGTAGGTGGAAGTACCTCTTAGAACAAGAAATGTGAAGAAAGACCAACAAAATGGGGTACAAAGTTCCAGAATTAGGGACAGATTGTAAGTATTGCTACAGTTAGAAGGTTGCTAGATTAACAGGGATTGTCTGGACATGCATTTTCTGCATGATTTGAAGTGTGACAGTGATATGTATATGACATACCTCTCAACTGTTCAGATTTCCACAGAATGTCCAAAGATTTGCCTCTTATGTTTGGTCTGTTCCTCAGACAATTTCTGTTTTTGACAAATCATTAGGATAATCTGAAGATTGAACTCACTAAATGATGACATCTATTTGTGTTTCAGATTTCATATCCTTCAGAAAAGTTATGTTACAACAAACCCTGTAACACCAGCAACCTTTTTCAGTTTATAACACCATTATTTAAGATATGTCCCTACTTTTGGCCCCCTGTCCTCCAAGTATGTCAAGATTTGTCCAGATGTCTTGTAATAAGAGATTCAGTGGTACGGTATATCATTATTTAGTGACTTCACTCCTGATATCATCCCAGTGAGTTAGCAGAATCCCATAAATGTTATGAGGCAGTGACCATAAATATGGTCCCACACCCTGGGTATTCTCTGGAAATCTGTATAGTTGAGAGTTATGTATGTCTGACCATTGTTAACAGACTGTCAAGATTGTATAGCAGTGCAGTGTGTAAATGTTTGTTGGGCTGAGTAGGGAGAGGGGCAGATGTGAGTGTCATAGATCCTTTTCTATCTGACTGTGCAAGCTGCTACAGTTGCTGGTGGTCTATCAGCTGTATATGTTTGTAGGGGCAGACTGAGAAATGTCCTGTAATACCTCAGGATTCCAAGTACACTGTGACGTGGAGCAGTATATCTAGGAGTAGTCTGTGACTGGCAATCAGGACATGTTTGTTCAAACAGTCATTATACTCTAGAGTTCAGTTGGCTTACTGGTATGTTGCTGTGACTGTGGTGCAAATGGTTGTGAGCAGACAATTTCTCACCAATGTCTGTTTTTTCCTAGAGTTACATCCTTGTAGTGCATGATATATTTCCAAATGCATGAGTAATTTCCCAGAGCTGATTTGGGGTAGTGTTGTGCTGGTCTGACTGCAGTTCAGAAGGTGCTGGGTGAAATAATTGTCAGCTCTCAATGTTTTTTCCCTTCTGTTACATGATTGCAGCCATACCTCTAAACCGTCCAGATTTCTATAGACTGTCCAGATGTGTGGCTCATAATTTTGGTCTGTTCCACATAACTGTTGTGGATTTCTGACAAATCACTGGGATGATGTGAGCAATGACATCACTAAATGATGACAATCATTTGTGTTTCAGACCTGACATCTATCAGAAAATATATGTAAAAACAAACTGTGATACTCTAGAAACCTTCTAAGCTTATAACATTCATATTTCAAATATGTCGCTATTGTTTGGCCTTTATCCCCCCCCCCCACACTTTGTCAAGCTTTGTGCAGATGTCTTGTACTAAGAGGCTGAATATATATATATATATATATATATATATATATATATATATTCCGTTTTATAATCTGAAATACTGAAATATCGAATTTCAGTATCTCGAAACCATAAAGTCGAACACTTGAAATCCTGAAACCTCAAAATTGCAAAACACAAAATTGCGAACATAAACACACCATACACCACAAAACACATACACCATCCTACCCAAACTACAACAAATAAACAAAACACACATCAACACAAAAACACAAACCAACAAACCTACAGTACGCCCTCCACACCCCCCTACTTATATATACTAACTCCGAGATAGATAGCATCAAACAGAAAAAAATGGCAAACTTACTACTACATACTATACAGCACCCTCACACACACACACACACACACACACATCACAAATATACAAACACCACCACTTTCAACACTTAAACACTCATACTTTTACCTGCCTACCCTAAGCCACACATAAAACTTCCAAACACACTCACATACACACAAACAAATACCTAAAATCCTAACAAATTACTCACTTACCTTACATACTAGCCAAATCCACCCTCTAAACCGTACAAGCTGCACACACTACATCTCATGATAAATACTGGAACACCATAACTGTGAATTCAACATTTCTGGATTTGCGGTTATGGAGTTTCATGATTTAAAAATTTTGACTTTATGGTCTTGAGATACTGGAATTGAAAGGTGGCTGTGCTGGGGACTGGACAGCACGGGCAGGCTGCCCTTTGAGCTGCATCAGGTGGCCCTTGATCTGACTCAGTTGTCCATCTAACTCTGAGTGGATTGCACTGCCCACCAAACCCCAGAACATGTGGCAGGTGATGGGCTTATCTCCAAGCCCACACCCAGTAGGGGGACAGGCCCTGTCCCCTGAGGCAGTTCCACCCAAAGGTGGTGCAAGACCAATGGAGGAGGATGTTCTAGGTTAGGTCATAGATGTGCTAGGGCTCAGTACCACAGCCAGATAAGGCAGGACTAATCTACCTTCCTGAACATGCTATGGTGTAGAGGTTTTCCAATTTTTTTTTTTTTTTTTTTTTTAGCATTTGTTAACCGAGAAAGTTCGATTTAGAATGAAGCCAATTTTCAGTGGAAGCTTGGGGAGAAATGCTCCATATGTATGTCTTTGTAATGTGGGAGGAAACCAGAGCACCTGGAGGAAACCCACATAATCACAGGGAGGACATGCAGGCTATGCACAGAAGGCACCCTAGCCGAGAATCAAACTAGAGAACCTCTTGCTGTGAGGCGACAATGCTACCACTGCACCACTGCGCCGTCCAAATATATATTGGTTAGTCATGAACAAAAAAATTCCATATTAGTTATAACAGCATGCATGGGTGTTTAAATTAACCCAAAACAATAGATTTGAAACAGTTGCATAGCAAACAGAACACATGCATAAATGGAACAACAGTAAGCATTGTAACAGCATGCCAGTTAGATTGACAGCAACAGGCCACTAACAATGGTATTTGAACAAGGTATGTCAATATGAAACCAATGAAATATATGAGCAATAATAGAACACATGTCCCAACAACAGGTTTTGAGAACATACTCGTAGTATATAAATAATAATTATTGATACAGATAAGGTGTGGGGGGAAAGAAAAAAGTCCATTAAGAACTGTATAGGCTTCTATTTTTCTGAACAGTACTGCTCAATACTCTACAGGTCTGTCCTCACATTACATCTACCTATGGCCCATACCTTCTGTAGCACATATATACCTGTTAAACTGTCAACCTGGAATGGTATGGTGCAAACTGTAACAACTCTGGGTACATGACTAGAGGAGACTTGTACATGTCAGGATTACATATATGATAAAGAAGGGGTACTCAACACTGATGTTGTGTGAATGTGCTACTGGCATACTTCACCTGGATTCCTATCTGTGTCAGAGGTTATTGGCAGCAGTGACCACTAGCCATGACAGTGTGTCACTTGAGAGACAGGTATTGGGAAGAGTGCATGACAGTGTATTAGTAGACTCTTCATACAGCTACTACAAACATTTCTTTACCTGTAAGACCTGTGGAGGAAATATCTAACATTACCTTACTGTTTTTACAAATATTCAAGATTTCATGGTTGGATATATGCACACATCTCAGTACCACTCCCTACATACAAACTGTGTCTGGGTGTACAAAAATGAACAACAACGCTATTTCTCATCACACTGAGCTACTGGGGAACTGTTGTCTCTTGTTTGCCTTATTTCTGCCTAATACTCTATGGGTTAGACAGTCTGACCTTGTAATCCTGAGATTCATGCATGCCAGATAGTTAGTGTACTGTGTATTAATCCTTTGAAATAATACAATCTGGAAAGCAAAGGTTAACACAAGTCAGTTCTGCAGGGGACACACTATAAGGCATTACGCACTACTATTCAGGGTTCAAATCTTAGTGATTAACATATTTCATATTTCATTTATATACTGTTTTATAGCTCCATAATCTACTTTTTTGCATAATAGTTTGGTTCTCAGAACAACCTCAGCTAATGCATGCTGTCAAAGCCATATTTGCTGTGCAGAATCTGTCCACATTCTATTTCTACAACAACATACCAGAGTAAACACAACAGTTTGTGGTATAAGTCTTTATTTTAGTAGTATGACACAGTGTTTTACTACTGCATATCCTGTAGATCAATATTATTTTACCAGACTTTAGTTATTCAGTAGACTCATAACACACTATACCTACTGGCAGTAAACAATATACTCTTTCTTATTTATTTCACTATATACTGCAAGATAGATCTGTACTCACCAGCCTGTCGGTGCAGCCTTGACAGTCTGTCAGTATGGGTCTGCACATTACTAGCCCTCTCCGCTGCAGTTGTAGGGGAAAAAACAAATGCCATGCATACCTGTCTATCACATACTCAGGCTAGAATTTGGTACAGCTATAGATGGGATACTTACAAACTACTGAACCATTCCGTGCCCAAGCATCTTGGATCCAAAGGGCCAAGAGCCCCAGTTTCCTATGCTTCAGGTTGGCATAACGATGCCGTACTTGCTAACCAGTTTGGAGTATTCCAGTAGCACTGGTGAGATCATGTGACAGATGGTCCCAGGCCTCTGCTTTGTACTGTGAGCCCCAGTACTGGCCCTGCAGCAGTCTGTCATCATGGTGTTTGATGAGGAGTCGAGCCACAACCCTGGACTCCAGAATGACCCAGCACTGCTCCTAAAAGCACGCTCCCTCTCCAACTCCAGACATGGTTCCTGCACAGATCAAACTACAACAGGTTCTGGCTGTATTCCCACCTGTGCAGTTTAAATAAGGCCATATTCATTGGACCATTTTGAAAATGTTGAGCATAGCTTAGTGGTGCTCAACTCCTCTAAGCTGAGTTGAGCAGTGCTTAAAGAAGAAAATGCTGAGCAGTGGTTAGCAGTGCACAAATCTGCTTAGCTGAGTTGACTCCTGCTTAGAATTAATGTCTAAGAAATGCTCAAACTGGCTGAGCAGAGCTTAGCAGTGCTAAGCATTGCCTGGTTTTCATTTAATAGTAAATATCAGAATTGTAAATTAATTATCATTACTGACATATTATTAAGTGTATATGATTTACTCTACATGCCGTCCCCATAAGTGCTTTCATAAATTTACCTTGGGGTGTGACTATACTGTATGGGACACTTGTGTATACATGGGTGATTTCACATGTTATATGCACTGACACTTCCATTTTGAAACAGCTACACTACTCTGGTTAACAAATATCAATTACTACATAATTTACAAAAATAATAATAATTTTAACAATGCTTTCCAATGTAAAAATAAAGGGCCTGTCTTGGTACTCGAACCGTGAACTACTGCATGCAAAGCTAGAACTCTAACCACTTCTCTATCTTGCCTATGAAGATTTTAGCTATACATTTGTATTTGGCTCCTATGAGATATTTAAGCAATGCTGGGCAGAGGGCTGAAACACGTAAACCAGCTCAGCTATGCTTAAACTTAACTTATAGTGAAAAAAAAAATTAATAAAAGCACTATAATTACATTTATTAATACTAATAGTAATTCATATTTGGTAAGACACTACTTGTTATTCAATCAACTCTCTAAGTTTGTATGAGCAATATCAGGCTTGAGGTCACTACATAAGGGCATACATTTGAATGTCAGACTTCTAATCCTTCTGAAAATGTTATGCTAATACAAACCCCATTGCTCTATCAACTTTCTAAGTTTGTAAGAGCAATATTTAAAATCTGCCCCTATTTGTCTGCCGATCATTTTAGGCTTTGTCCAGATTTTTGCTCTAAGAGGTTGAGAGGTATGCCCCCATCATTTTAGGGTTTGTCCAGATTTTTTGCCTTAAGAGGTTGAGACGTATAAATACAAAAGTGCTGTACAGCACTTTTGCAATACAGAGGGTGTGGTGACAGTAGTTGCCCCACACTGCCTGCATTGCTTCCCATTTAAAATCCTGCTTTTAGTGTCTCTAGAGACTGAAAGCATTTAAAAAGTGCTGTATGGCATTTTGACAATGCAGGGTGTGTGTGGCAGTACCTGTCACATACCCCCTACATTGCTACCCGTTTAACATCCTGCTTTCAATGTCCATGGACACTGAAAGCATTTAGAAAGTGCCATATGGCACTTTGACAATGCAGATGGTGTGTGACAGTTACTACCACACACACCCTGAATTGCTTCCCATTTAAAATCCTCTTTCAGTGTCCATGGACAATGGAAGCATTTAGAAAGGGTCGTACACAACTTACAGATTGCAGGGGGAATGTTGGATCTGCGAGCACTACTGAAACACACCCCCTGCTCTCATTCAGTGTTCATTTCTGCAGAGCCATTCTCAGTAGTGTGCCTTCATTAATATGAATGGAGCTCTGCTGTTAAGGCTATGCAGACACAGAAACCATTCACTCCGTGTAGGAATAACATGATTCCTACATGGAGTTAATTGAATCCTGGGGACTAAGTATCACTTAATGCTTAAATTATCAATTATTCCAGGAGTTTTGTGGTCTGATACAAAAAGTTGCTGATGTAGTTCTTTAACTGCAATATTTGCATCCCATTTTATAATGTTCTCACAAACATCATCAATAATATAAAAAAACACATTTCAAAAAATCTACTGCCAATCATTAGTGGATCGGAGTTCCGCTGTGGCGACCATTAACTGGGAAAAGCCTAAAAGACAAACAACATTACATACTAAATTGTGTGTGCATACATTTTTATTACAATCTTTCCTTTTTATTGCTTATCTATGTTCTCTAATCCTACCTGATAATTATCAAGTTGCTTAGTCCAGATATAAACTATGGCAGGCTAATGCATGCTGAGTCGTTAATCATTCCATTCCTTTCATTGCACAACATACTAAGCACGTAGTGAGATATATGTAATTCTTACCACTGCCATGTGCTGGGAAGCAATGCAGATGAGAAAACCTCCTTACAACATCTGATAAACAGTGTATAGTACTTCTGAACCATACCTGTGGCATTTTATGGAAAAGAAGTACTTCAGGAATGGCATAATAATCATGTTATTTTTAATTGGGTAGACAACTCACTGTACACAGTTTGTTTTGAGTGGTGACTTGGGAGTAATGCCTAGTTAAGAAACTTGCTCAAAGTCACACAAGTAGCATATGAGGTCTGAGTGAATCAAATACTATCCCACAGGAATTACAGCTCATGACCTTAACCTATTCACTGCTTGTCAAGTGTTTAACAGTTTGGGCTCTCAGACCTCAAACTCATGTATCTGTTCACTGGAGTCTGTCCCATTTTACCTTCCTCATGCCATTGTGTTCTAAGAGATTTATGATGTGGTGCTCAAAAGCATTTATTAACCTGATCTTGTGTATTTGACAAGCTATGCAGATAATTGCACATGTTTATGAATATTTCCAAACTGGTTTCCATACACAAATGCACTAGTTACTTGCATGTTCATTTAATTAGCAAATAAGAATGACAAGATTGTAATGGACAGTTACACTGACCTTGGGATTCAATAATCTGTTTTTTTTCCATGCAGGAACAGTATAGCCATTCCTGCACGGAATATGACCGCCAAGCGATCCATTAAACTACTGTTTTGACGTGGATGTGCCTGCCTACACTATTCCTGCATAGACACCACTCCCTAATCCTAATTACCTCATTTGCTAGTGAAAGCCATGCAAATGAGGTGAATTAGCGATTCAGCAAGCAGGCAGGCATCTGTACAAAAATAGTGTTAGTTGCAGAAATGTATTCTGCTACTAGTCGAATACACTTCTGCAAAAATTCAAATGGAGGCATGACAGCTCAAATAAAAGCATGTATTATAATCTTTAGGAATGCCAATGGCCAAATATATGGTCACTGGCATGGAAAAGTGTTTCATTTTTCTAAAAATAAAAAATTTTTTTTTGGCCGATCTCGACCATTTAAGCATAGGGCAGTGGCATGCAAACGGGATTATGCTGAAAAAGAAAATGTGAAAACACAATTTTAAGGGAAATCTGCATTTTGCCATTATAGTCTATGGCATGCAGAATCAAAACTATACCTGGGAACAGTGGTTGCTAAGGGGAAAGGCTCTGGTGTAATGCAGTAACTAAGGACTAAGGCAGTGAGGTATGCAAATGAGGGGAAATTTACTGAATCACAAAAATATTCTAAGTGCCAAACTGTACCTAACCGTGTAGGTGCTACAACATGATTGTGTAGGCAGAAGAAGCAGCTGACAATAGAAAAGGCTATGGCATGCTTGCTGTAAGCACATTTGAGCTCCATGGCTCCCAGATAAGCTTAGCTAAGCACAACTAAGCAAGGGGGTGTGTGAGGCTGTATTCCATGAAATGAAGAGTGTGTTCACATCCAGGGTGGGCCATTTCTCACTGTTTACATTAGCTAAATGGGTTTGTGCAGCTCACACTGGGTCTAAAAAAAAAAAAAAAAAAAAAGAAAGAAAACAGAAATAGCAGGACTGTTTACATTTGGGCACTGGGTTTGCACGGCGTGCCTTAGGGCTTAAATGGGTTGGAAATGGGAAGGGGAAAAAGAAAAAAGGAAAATAGAATTAAAGCAATCAAGTACAAATAACATAGCTGGCAGCTGGAATGCATCATAGTCAGCCAATCATACAGGCAGCATCTGCAGCACAACTGTATAAACTATGGAAACACCTTATAGTCTGTTTTTTTCCCACAAACTCTGCACTATTGGTGTACACATGTGGGGGAATTTTAACGCAAAAAATGTTAGGAGCTGCCATTGCTTTGATCCATCAGTATGGGCTAAAGGCTGAGGGTGGTGAGGAGGATAATTCTGACAACTGCCACAGACCAAGGAGGAGGAGGAGAAGAGTGTTCAGACCCAGGGTAACTTACCAGGGACTACATGATCTGGAGATAGTAGAGTGCTACAGGGTAGACAGAGACATACTGCAGCAAATCATCGAGCAGTGCCAGCCTCAACTCAGACCCAGAGCCAACAGAGGGGAACCCAGCCCAGTGGATACCAAGGTATGTGTAGCCTTAAGAATACTAGCTACAGGTACTTTCCAAAGACCTACTGGGGACATCATGGGGGTCTCACATGCATCTGCATCCAGAGTACTCCACCACTTCCTAGATGCCATCCTACCACATCCTGGTGAACACATTTACTTCCCCAACACCTGTGAGGAGAGGACCAGCAATATGCGTCTCTTCCACCATGTAGCAGAATAGTCAGAGGTACTGAGTGTGATAGACTGCACACGCATCCACATAAAAGCACCACCCGGTGAACAGGGTAGGGTCTACATAAACTGCAAGGGCTTCCCCTCCATTAACTGCCAGGTTGTGTGCAATGCCCAGGGCATTATCATGAATGTGTGTGCTGGCAGCCCTCTAAGCTATTACAACACCCACATCTGGTATTCATCACAGCTGTACCAGGTATTTGTCAGTGGGGACATCCCGTATGGCCATCTGGTGGGGGATGCTAGCTATGCACTAGAGCTGTGGATGATGACACCCATCAGAAATGCACATACACCCACTCAAGAACACCATAATGAGGCACACACAGAAACCAGGATCATTATAGAGCATGCGTTTGGGATGCTCAAGTCATGGTTCCACTGCCTTGGCATATCTGGTGGAGCCTTGCAGTACTCTCCAGCCACATGTGCACACATGTTCTTAGTATGTGCCATGCTACACAATATGATCCTGTGGAAACAGCATCAGAAGGAACAGCACGGGGAAGGGCCACATAACCCACCACCAATGTTAAGGTCCCCATAGGCACAGAGGGAATCAGAGGAGGAGGCCTCTGAGCCTGCTCCTGCAGGCAGACAGAGGTGTGCCCAGTATGCTCAGGCCTTGGCAAAGAGGCAACACATAGCACTGACACTGACACTGTAGGGACCCAGGGACTGACACCTCTCTCTGACTTGCACACAGAGTAAAATGGATGATGCACACATCACATTAACTGTAACTTACCATGTATAGGCAGTGTACTGTGTGCATCCAACATCATCAGCTCTCAAGCACCATCCTCACAACTGCTGCAGGCACAAGGGAAGTCAGTCTTCTTAACAATAAATGGATGGATTAGTATGTTTTGGTAGCATATCTATGGTAATGCTGCATGCTTTCAAGGGAATGGGGTGGCCTACTGGGATAGCAGCAGACAACTGACAGCTATTTGGGACACCAGGAAATGTCTTCCCAATACTTGCCTTCCCACACTATGCAGTAGTACCCAAGGTGGCAAATCCCACTGCAGTATATGTGTGGGGCCAACTAACTGGGGGGTCATAGGTCACAGGCATGGATGTCAGTGTGGGGGTCCCATACCCACCCCTCAGACCCACACAGCAAATCAGCTGTAGAAAACCAGAGAGAAATGTCTGGCAAAGGCCCACAAATGGCGGCAATGTTGAATTATCCCCCTACAGACTCACACAGTGATAGTACAGCATGTCTCGCAGTTGCAGTAAGGGTATGAAGGGTAAGAAGTCTGAAACTCAAATGTATGCCATTACACTCTGACATGTGGTCTTTACTGATATGGCTCTAGTCTCCAAGACAGGGCACAATAGTATGGTAAATGGAACCAAAATGTAAAGCAAATATCAGCACAGTCTGTGCAAATGTGTACAGTTGACAGGTGTGCCCCCCGTATACCCACAGAAATGCAGTAACATGTATGTTTGCAGGGAAATAGCAGCATAGCAAACATTGGTAGGGCTGTCCCAATGCACATGAAAAATTTTGAATGGCCACAATATGGAGGGTTCAATGAACTATGTGTATGTGTGGTTAATAATGTCAGGATCTGGCCAGCACTTTCTCCTGGCTGTCTTGTAGTGCCCTAGGTGCAGTGCTGTCTTTGACAGGGCCATGTGCAGATAACTGCAGTGCCAACTATTATGCATGTCAGTGACACCTACTGCTCTGCCACTGACATACCTGGACATCACAGTGCTATGTGGAATATACTATACATATAATGGACTTCTTGAAGGCTGTGTAACTGACGTACTAAGGCTTTTGTGAATATAGTGCTTTTTGGTACTGTTGCCAGTGGTTATTTTTAATAATTCTTTTTTTATGTTTGCTTTTACATATAATGGATATGCCTTCACAGTAGAATTCACTCTGTACCCACACCCATAACTACCAACCTCTGATAGCAAGACGTCTGGATAAGGGCAGAAATAAAAGTGGAACAAAGGCACAATGATAGGCATGTGTTGTAAATATCATCCTTACATACTGAGAAAGTTGATAGAGTGAGGGGTTTGCAGTAGCAGGAATTGTCTGAAGGTTATGTAGTCTGAAACTGTAATGTCTGTCATTATTTTGTAACATCACTCTTCAATTATATGTAACTAACTTGCCATAAAAACACAAGTTTACATAGACTGGATGAAACCTCTAGCAAAACACCTGGACAATCTGCCAAAAAATGTACAGGTGAGATGTATGGCCACACCAGGATATGACATCTCAGGTTAGAAAGATAGCACACAAGAAGGAGATCACCATCCAATATATCACCAAGTTGCTGGACTGTTTACACAGCACATCATCACTCAACTGTCTGTAGCCCCACCTCACAACTGGCATTTTTGGGCAAGAATGTACATAGATAGCCTCATAATATTGGTCTAGGCATCATACAACTAGTTTTCTCTGATAAAGCACTGTGATGATCTAAGGATGCATGCCACTAGGTAATGACACAATGCATTGTAGTGTCAGACTACAGATATGTCAGAAAAAATGTCTGCTAAACAAACCCAGTACCCCGAGGAAATTGCTGTTTACTCCTGAGAGGTATGGCTGTAGCACATAAAACCCTGGATGGGACTACACTTATCTCTGGAATAGAGTCCCACTCTAACTGTAGAAGGTCACACAGGGCATGCTCCTACACTTAGAGAATCACAGGACATGTTGGAACCCACATCAGACTATATGACTGTGTTGAGTATATACGTCTGTGCATACAGACAGCTGTGTACACCTTAACTGTCCCTACACACAAACACATCAGACAAGATTACCCTCAGCTAGCTGTAGGTGGCCCATATGTGATATATCTGCATCTAACCAAACTTGCAATAAGAGCCACACAAAACCAAGTAAAATGAAAAAGTAGAATCCAGTCTGGCAGCAAAAGAAAACCTTTTAATTAAAATAATCCAAAGTACAATAAATAAAAAGCAATAATCCAGGTAAGTGCTTTCATTTGTCAAACTGACAAACTTCTTCTGACAATAAGAAACATCACTTCCTAATGTTAAAACAATTTGAAATTCCCTCCTTTTAATACTATTGGTCCATTTCGCAAAAAACATGATGTCAGCAAATTGACAGCAAATTCACCCCCCACCTTAGACACACAAGGCAGAAGCATATCTAAAAGATGTAGTCATATAAATAAGCTGAATATACCTCAGATAATTGCATTGTAAAACCTTAAGAATATAATAAACAACCCAAACACTGAGAGTATGTGTAATACCTACATAAATAATTATAAATGCAAAATAATGAACAATTATGACCACAATATGCTGAACGCACGCATAGTTTGGCAGTGTATAAATGTATATGTTTTATGTATGAAATACAAGTATAATGAATGATAAAAGTAAAATACTACTAATAATAGAAAATGTAATAGTAAATATAACAAGGTATAATAGCCAATATGAATACTGATGATGGAAAAATAAACAGAATAAATTATCTCTCCAAAGATTTTAATTTTAATATGCTGTTAAGGGAAAGAGACTCATTCAGGCCTGGCCAAAAATGTGCGCACAGGCAAATTTGCCACCCTAATTCCATTTTTTTCTAAGTGGGCTGGCCATGCTCCCCCTATCATTGTTTTTTTTTAAATATCTAAAACAATGAATTTGAACTGATGCGTGGGGTTTAAGAAAATGTGTTTTGCTAAAGCATTATTTTCAACTTTGTCTCTAATAGCTCTAAGATGTTCACCCATCCTTTCTTTCAATTTCCTTTCTGTTTGTCCCATATAAAATGACACTCAATGGGTACACATAGCACAATAAACAACCTTTTCAGAAAAACAACAAAATCTACCCATGATCTTTATATATTGCCCATTTACAAGAACCCCACAGGTTTTTAAAATAAGGTTACAAAATTTACATCGACCACATTTATACATGTAGCCTTGACAGTTGTTATTGAAAGTAGTCTCAAAACATTTCTTGAGGTTGTAACCTTTTTTGTACACAATGGGGGAATGTATATCTAATTTATTCCTGAGCAAAGAATCATTCAACAAAAAAGCCCAATTTTTCTCTAAAATAGATCTAATAGCAAAGCTATCGGAAGTAAAGGTGGTAACAAAACTACACTTAAAATTGCGATTAATAGTATTATTGTTATTAGTGGAAGTAACCAGATTGTTCTCTGCGTCAGGTATTGTTGAATGTTCATTATCATTATTGATTGGAATAAAAATATCAGGGTTTGTTTCTTGCACAATGGTTTCATTTGTTAACAAGGGTTTAAAGTGACCAATCCTTCTCTTGGTGCGAACCTCCTGTATAACATCATCCACCAAAGAAATTGGGTAACCTCTGTGTAAAGACATGGTTTTTAGAAGTTCACATTCAGATATGAAGTCATCCCATTTAGTGATCATTCTAGCTGCCCTCACGAATTGTCCCTTTTTGACAGCTCGTTTCTGTGTATGTGGATGGCAGCTTTCATAGTGCAAAAAACTATTACTGTAGGTTTCCTTGCAGAAGATTTTTGATATAAAGGAATTAGTTTCATAATCTTTTCTCAATAGAACATCTAAGTAAGAAAGCTGGTTAAAATCCTTAACAGCTGTAAATTTTAAAAAAGAAGTAGTTTGATTAATGTAATTCACAAAGTCATCAATTAATGTACTTCCACCATTCCACAAAATAAATATATTATCTAAAAAGCATAGGTATATCTTACAATACTGAAAAAATGTAGATGGAAAAATGTATTGTTCTTCCCATACACACATGACTATATTTGCGTATAGGCCTCCGCACGGAGAACCCATAGCTACTCCCTCATTCTTTAAGAATAATTTATCGTTGAACATTATAAAGTTGTTTTTAAGTACAATGTCCAGCAGTTGTTCATACAGGTTGATTTTACTTTGTGTGAAGCCCCTTTTAGTCAGGAAATTATTTACCCATTAGATACCAGTCCCACATGGTATGACAGAATAAAAATCCTTTGCATCCACAGTAATTAATATATCTGTTTTATCAAAATGGGCCTGTTATATCCTGGTCAGAAAGTCCCAAGATTCTTTGCACAAGTGAGATTCTGCCATAACAAACTGTTTTAATTTTCCATCCAAGTATTTGGCTATAGGATTAGTTATCGAACCTTGTGCATTGACAGTGGGTCTCATAGGTGGTTTTATAATATTCTTGTGGATTTTAGGGACTCCAAACAGGACAGGTGTCCTGGGATGTATTACAGTCATGTAATTTAACTCATCCATATCAATACTACTCTCAATAAAAAGATCATACAAAATGCCCCTTATACGCCTATGTGCTCCATTCATTTCATTTATGGAACGTGGGCTATAAGTATGACTGGTTAAAGTTTCTTCCATGTTATGTAAGTAATCACTTTTATTAAAAATAATTATTGCTTTTTATTTATTGTACTTTGGATTATTTTAATTAAAAGGTTTTCTTTTGCTGCCAGACTGGATTCTACTTTTTCATTTTAATTAATATATCTGCATCTGTTGTGTGTGATAGACAGACATATATATGGACAATAGATAACATATGTCAAGCATACACACATATAGATGTGGGAAAGTGAGAGACAGACAGTGATACAGAGAGAGACACAGGGGAACACAGACATAATGAGTCACACACACAGATACCCTGAATGGCATACAGTGATGTCCTGCTGTGGACAGTGGCATACCAGTTCTAAAAAGTTGCATGTGCCAGTGCATGTGTGAGTGTGTGTGTGTGTGTGTGTGTGTGTGTGTGTGTGTGTGTGTGTGTGTGTGTGTGTGTGTGTGTGTGTGTGTGTGTGTGTGTGTGTGTGTGTGTGTGTGTGTGTGTGTGTGTGTGTGTGTGTGTGTGTCCATAGGTGTAAGTATTATGAGACTGTTTACACTCTGCACACTTCACATTGCCCTACTTCACAAGATCTGCTGCTGTCATTCACCTTAGAATTACCATTGGGTACCTATCACCCCTATAAGCTCTGTAGCACATGTGATAACTGAATAACACTGTAGTACAAACAACTAGATAGGTAGGGATTCTAATCTCAATACTGTCAACTGTGTGTGTGTGTGTGTGTGTGTGTGTGTGTGTGTGTGTGTGTGTGTGTGTGTGTGTGTGTGTGTGTGTGTGTGTGTGTGCGTGTGCGTGTATATCACCCTGTACACTTTCCATCACCCTACATTGCAAGGCCTGCTGATGTCATTCACCTTTGAAGTACCTTGGGACAAGGTGAAATCATATAAGCTCTGTGGTGCATCTGATAAATGTGTAACACTATAGTAGAAATAACTAGATAGGCAGGGGTTCTAATTTCAATACTGGCAACTGTTTCTGTGTATGTTTGGGTGAGAATCATATCCTTTGTGGGTTATACCATTTTGATGTGTGTACCATCCACGCCTTTTTAAAACCTCCCAATGGCATTACTTTATATAGCATGTTAATGGCATCTGCCTCACATGCAGCATGTTAAACCAGTGTACAGGCCATTCCAGTCATCTCTACAGATGTCTATGGAATATACAGATGTTTGCAACTTATATGTGTTATGTGTCCCCTAACAATGAACATGTATGTGATATTGCTGCCAAATAGGTCACAGTTAGTGTATGACACACATGCCAGCATCAGATATCATACCTGACTGAAACATCATACTGATACAATGTCTATTACCCTATCACTTGTCCAGGCAAGTATGAGCAATAGATGACTCCGGTTGCTATTTCTGGTGGGTTATCTCACCATCCATGAAAGCATTCACAACATTACGTGTTGTAAGAGGTAGTGGGTTATGTCCCATGCATATAATCTATGTGGGGCATGTCATGTGTATGTAGCACTATAGTACATTAAAGTGGATATGTAGCTTTACTAATCTATATATTGCCAACTGTGTTTGTGTTACTGTGTGCACACCCCCTGTGTCAGTCTTTACTGTGTGTATGAGAAGGATATACAAACCTGGTAAATGTACATATAAAGCTGTACCTTGGCTATGAAATGGTCAGTGTATTTCCACTCTCCCATAGTCCATGTTGGTAATGTCTGCAGGGCCTCAGCCTGCAGACACACAGACACCTGGAACACAAACAGAATACAGCATGGCAGACTACATTCAGTCAGGGTTACTAACAGTAATAATGCATCATGACTAATATGGTACATACACCTTTATGTGTGCCCATAACCAATGCAAGCAGACAGCACCTTACACAGTATTACATAGCTACATTGTACTACATTCACTCTGTGCATCAGACCCATATTAGCATGTCTCTTCATTGATGGTATGGATGACAGGGATGTGGAACAGGTATCATCATATGCACAGAGTATGGCGTGGGTTTGCCAGAGGCCTAGGCTTGGCCATACGGTTGACATCATGTGTGTGTGTGTGTGTGTGTGTGTGTGTGTGTGTGTGTGTGTGTGTGTGTGTGTGTGTGTGTGTGTGTGTGTCTGTGTCTGTGTGTGTATGTGTGTTTGGAGGGATATCCTATAGATAGGCTGTGTAGAGATGCTGTGTGTTTTTGGAGGTGAACTGCCTGTGATACAGATATGTGTGTATGTATGTACACAGTCACACCATGTGGCTGCCCTACACAGGGGTATGTTGGACAGCTGTGGACCATACATGGCAGGGTGTCCAGTTCACCATTTCCGGCCATGGACATGGGAACCGGTCCTGCCAGGAGTCTCACTGGCACCACCAGGCCCAAGGCCAGATGCAGTACTGCTTCCTGATGGTGACTGCTGTCTGCTGGATCTGTGTCCCTGATGGAACCAGCAAGGACCACATGCCTATGGTCTACTCTGTTGTGATGTGGAATGCAACCCACCTATGGTAGTGCTGGTGTCACTGCCACTATGGGATTGTGAAGGTGCACAGTCCCGTAGATTCTCAGCTGATGTTCATGTTAAACTACGTCCACATGATCAACGTCCATCTCCAAAAACACTGTCTAGTACAAACATGCCATGGTCAAGGATTGCCAAGGTCTAATCCTACCATCTATTCATGACCTCAGTATTTTGATGTGTGGCCTCAACAAGGTCATATATGTTGCCACATAAGTCAGGAAGACTTGCATCCAACACCCTGAGTATTTGTCTGGTGTTGCATTCACTACATACCTGTGCATCCATGACAGCCCAAAATATGCATCTGGTGACACCTGCTGTGGCACTTGCGACAACAGCTTGACAAACAGCAGTCCTTCTGAGAACACCTCTGTCCATCCGCCTGTGTGGACCTCACTTTCACTCTGGCTATGACCAGTGCCTACACTCACACCTGCCATAGTCACCACACTAGCCTTTTCCATGCCACCACCTGCCCACTGTCCATCATCTGTGGCTGCTGGGGACGGGGTATGTGCAGGCATTGTGACTGTGTGTGGGGACATTGTGGATGACTGTAGGATGCTAACCGATGGCACAGATTCAGCTCCTGACAACCCCACCTGTGCCTGACTATGACCATCATCATTATCAGAGTCTGCAGAGACACTGACATCATATTCCGAGTGAGAGGGACCATGACCACCATGTCCACCTGTGGGGGGAAGACAACATATGTAAATTAATACCTGCACTACAACATTTACTGCTACATACACACACACACACACACACACACACACACACACACACACACACACACACACACACACACACACACAGACATATACAGGTGAGATAGCAGACAGGCATTACACAAACCTCACAATAGCCAGCTGGTGACATTCACAACAAAGTCAGACCATTACATACACACCCTGGACAGGCCCTCAACATCATGCAGTGCAGCCGTTTCCACTTAATGTTACTACTTATATACATCTCTGTGATACGTGAGTAGTATCAGTAGATGAAGGGCCTTCAAGTAGCACACACTGCACCCATGTACACATAATTGCTGTTCACCTGTATAGCACAGTGGCAACTCCTACAGAACATACCTCTCAACTGTGCAGAGTGTCACTGAATGTCTACATGTGTAGCTCATATTTCTGGTCTGTTCTTCATAAATCCTGTATTTGTCTGACACACTACTGGGATGACTTGAGGGCTGGTGTCACTAATTAATGACATATTTTGAGTTTCACACTTCAAAACCTGCAGTACATTAATGTTACAACAGAACCAGTTACACTAACAGCCTTCTAAGCTTACAGTGGATATAAGTGTAGACACCCCTGTTAACATGCCAGGTTTGTCTGATATATAACATGAAACCACAGAAATCATGTGCTAAGATTTCTCACCTTTAATGTGATCTATAACCTGTGGAATCCAATTGAAGAACAAACACATTGGTTAGTGGTAACATATACAAGTTGAAATAAGTACAATAGGCTGGTTGCATGACTGTGCACACCCTTAAACTAATACTTTGTTAAGGTACCTTTTGATTTCATAACAGCAGTCAGTCCTCTTGGGAAGGTGTGTATCAGCATGGCACATCCCGACTTAACAATATTTGTACACTCTCCCTTGCAGAAGCCCTCTAACTATGTCAGATTGTGAGGGCATCTCTCCTGCACTAGAGAGGAGAGGAATGAAGGTCAGCAGGACTAAGACAGAATATATGTGTCTGAATGAGAGGGAGAATAGAGGAATGGTGAGGATGCAGGGAGTACAGTTTGCGAAGGTGGATGAATTTAAATACTTGGGATCAATAGTTCAGAGTAATGCTGAGTGTGGAGGAGAGGTAAAGAAGAGAGTACAGGCAGGATGGAGAGGGTGGAGAAGTGTGTCAGGAGTGATTTTTGACAGACGAGTACCATTAACAGTGAAAGGGATGTTCTTCAAGAGGGTAGTGAGACCAGCTATGTTATATGGGTTGGAGACAGTGGCATTGACAAAAAGTCAGGAGTCAGAGCTGGATGTGGCAGAGGTAAAGATGTTAAGATTTGCACTGGGAGTGATGAGGGTGGACAGGATTTGGAATATGTATATCAGAGGGTCAGCCCAGGTTGGACAATTTGGAGACAAAGCCAGAGAGGCAAGATTATGTTGGTTTGGACATGTGCTGTGGAAGGATGCTGAGTATATTGGGAATAGGATGGTAAGGATGAAGCTGCCAGGTAAGATAAAAGGGGTATGGCCTAAGATAAGGTTTCTGGATGTGGTGAGGCAGGACATGCAGGTAGTTGGTGTGACAGAGCAAGATGCAGAGGACAAGAAGAAATGGAAACAGATGTTCCACTGTGGCAACTCCTAACAGGAACAGCCAAAAGAAAAAGAAGGAGATGTTGTAATGCCAGTCTTCACAGATTTGCCAAAGATTTGCCAGACATAACACAACTCTATGAGTAAATGACTACAAATATGAGGCACACATATGGTCAGTGTGCATAACACTGGACAGTTGAGTGGTATGAGCTCAGTATATAACATGCAGTTCAACACACATGTTTGCAACAGTAGTTTACTATGCAAATACCCTGTATAGGTCTCTCACATTTCTGAGACAAACATGTATATCATAGTTGTATTCACAAGTAACACATGGATATCTACGACATCCCAGTAGCTGGCCTAGCAGTGTGACAGTCAGTATTGTTCAACACACACTCCAGTAGTAGCCATATGTGAAAGATCCTTTCCTGGGGTGACAAAGGGGCCTGAACTGTGATCTATGTCACTGCAGACAGACCCAGATGCTAAGGCCATAGGTTCTGATCAGCAGTATATCAGTACAGCAAGTCTTGTTGAGACATATTTGTTGAACTTCATATTTCTGATTATTACATACCCATTACATCCTTACTTGTTTGACATACTTTTTTTTCCAAGTATAGTTGGTTTGATTCCAATTTCTGTTGTTTTATTTGTTTGTCTGTTTGTTTATCTGTCTGTCTCTGTTCAAGATGTAAGGTATACATCTGTTTTGCATAGGCAGCAGCTTGCCTTTCATATGTAATGCTCATGAGCAGCTGATGGCCTGTGCACCAGTTGATGACCCCACTTGCTAATTGCATGGAAATCAGCTGTGTTGTTATTCCTATAGCCAATGGCATGGCAAAACACTCCTATAATTGAGTACTTCATGTGGGCATTGCCCCTATTCCTTGCCTGTGAGGAGAACTTCATGGAGGTGTGTGAACAACAGCATCACAGAGGGTAGTTGGGAATACCTCTTATAATGAAAACTGTGGAGACAGACCAACAAAATGGGGAGAATGTTCCAGACATAGGGACAGAATGTAAGTATTGCTGTTATACAGTTGTATTAATGCTAGTTTAACAGGGTTTGTGTGGACATGGATTTTCTGTGTGATTTTAAGTCTGCTAGTGTCATATGGTTGACATAACTCTCAACTGTAAGGCTACCCACAGATTGGCCAGAGTTTGGACTCTTTTGTTTGGTGTGCTCCTCAGACATTTTTTTTCTCTTTGGAAAATCAATAGCATACTCTGGGGATTGCAGTCAGTAAATGATAACATCTATTTTTTTTCTGACTTCACATCCCTCAGAAAGGATATGTTACAACAAACCCTGTTACACCAGCAACGTTCTCAGTTTATAACAGCAATATTTCAAATATGCCCCTGTTTTTGGGCCTCTATCCCCCAAGTATGTCAGACTTTGTCCAGATGTCATGCAGCAAGAGGTTGATAGGTATGGTATATCATTATTTAGTGTCTTCATTCCTGATATCATCTCAGTGATGTATCAGAATGCCAGACATGTTATGTGGAAGAGGCCTTATATATGAGGACAAAGCCTGGACATTCTGTGGGACACTATACAGTTGAGAGGTCTGTGTATTTCTGGTGATTGTTTACAGACTGTCAGGATTGTGTAGCAGTGTAGTGTGTACATGTTATTTGGCCTGTGTAGGGAGGCGGTAGATATAAGTGTTATGGCTCCTTTTCTATCTGACTTTGCATGCTGCCCAGTTTCTGGTGGTCTATCGGCTGTATATATTTGTAGGGGAAGACTGAGACATGTCCTGTACCATGGTCAGAATTCATACTACACTGTGAATTGGGCCATTATATGTAGGGGTAGTGTGTGTGAGTGGCAAACATGATGTTTTTGTTCAAACAGCTTTATAATGTACTGTTTATTTGACATGTCACTGTGACTGTAGTGAAATTGGTTGTTGGTATGAACTTTCTCACTGGTGTCTGTTTTTCAGTGCTGTTACATCCCTGTAGTGCCTGCTATATTTGCAAATACGTGTGTAATTCCCCATAGCAGATTTGGGTTAGTGTTGTCTCAGTCAGACTGTAGTTTGGATCGTGCTTGGTGACATGCTTAGCAGCTCAGTGCAGTTTCACTAATGTGTTGTTATGTCCAGATATTTGTAGGATGTACTGTTGTCTGGCCCCATAAGTGGTGTGTATTTCAGACACATCAGTAGGATGATGTGAGGATTTAAGTCACTAACTAGTGAGAAGTAATTGAGTGTTGGACTTGTGCTATTTCAGTCAATATATGTTAGAACAGACAGGAGGGTGTTACCGCAGCAACCGTGTCAGCTTATCTACTCAAGTATTTCAGATAGTGCCCTATTTTTATGACCCCCCCCCCCACACTTTGTCAGGCTTGGTCCAGATTTGTTGCACTAAGGGGATCCGAGCATATCTCTCAGCTGGCTGGATTGTTTCAGAATGTCCATGTTTATTGCACATATTTCTGGTCTGTTCCACAGATTCATTATTTTTATTTGTTTGGTAAATCACTGTGATGATCTGAGGATTTCTGTCAGTAAATGACATACATTTCAGTTTCAGAACTAACATCCTTCAGAACATGCATGCTGAAACATACCATATTACTCTAGCATCTTTCTACATTTATAAGAGCAATATTTAAAATAAGTCCCTAGTTTTGGCCCATTGTCCTCCCCATTTTGACAGCCTTTGGACAGATTTCTTGCACTAAGAGGTTGAGAGGTATGGTTCTGAGGTATGGCTCCACTGTATGTTATGAGCATATATATATGTATATGTATATATATATATATATATATATATATATATATATATTTTATATGTATGTCTCTATATATATTATTTATATAGTTTTCTATACATATGCATCTCCATATATATATATATATATATATATATATATATATATACACACACACACACACACACACACACACAAACACACACACACACACACTCACACACACACACACGTATATATACAAAACCTGACTGATTCTACAGAATACTGTTGAATGACTCTACTGCATGATATGTTTGAAAAAGCATCAGAAATCCCTATAGCTCAAATGGTGTAGTGGTACAATTCTCTGACTATGGTGTACAGGACCCTCGATTCGAGACTTGGAAGGGCTGATTATTTTTTGGTAGGCAGAACAGTGGCTGATGGAGACAGAGTGATTAAAGCAGTTTTAGTGGCTTTAAGCAAGTTTGCATGGGTATGCACGCAACTAAGCAATGTCAACACATAGTTAACCATACAGATGCTTAATCTGTGTTAGCTTCACTTAGCATCGGTCAAACTCGCTTACTCCCTCTTACTCCCACTTACACCTGTGCTAATTTCTTTAAAAGTAAAGAAAAGAGGGTGATAGGAAAGTGATGAAAAAGGGGTACACAGAGGGAAAAACAATATGAAAGATAGCTAGGGATGTGCAGGATGGGTGTAGTGAAGGTCTATAGCTGTCCATTTCTTATACAGGAACAGCTGTGCATTTGTTCAGAATTTGGAGGTGAATTTGGACCTTCAAATCACAGAGAGAGGGGTGAGGATGACAGAAATGTGTTGTCAAGTCAATTGAACCAGATTACATGTGTCCAGTGGACATGCATGTGAAATGGACAGCTGTGTAATGGGCAATATTTTTTGGGGTAACAGATGTCCTTTTTTTTAAGGTGAGAGTGGAATTTTGTGGAAGTATTGCAGATATATCTGGGGAGGTAGGTTGGAAAGGGAGACAGACAAAACAGACAAGACAGCAGGCAGGGGCAGTATATGACACATGAAGGGATAAACACATTTGATGGGGAGGGTAGTTGGGAATCCAAAGCCCATGGGCCCCCATATGGTTACAGTGGGATTAAGATCCCCACCCATGGGGAATCATCACTGCACCTTCAAGGGCCACAAAGGTGGTTGTGCTGGGGGCTGGGTAGGAAGGATGGCCTGCCCCTCGAGGTGCACCAGGCAGCCCTAAATCTGGAGCAGGTGCTCTCCAAACTCAGATCAAATGGTGCTGTGCACCAAACCCTGGACCTGACTGTGGGTGACTGTGCCCTGAGACGGTTCCACCTGTAGGTGGTGCAGGGCCAGCAGACAAGGGAGATTTGGTCCCAGACATGGTGGGGCTCGGTGCCACAGCCAGATTAGGCAGGACAGGCAGATCTGCTGGGATCTGCCTTCCCAAACGAGCTATGGTGTTGAGGTTTTACAAAATATGTTGGTTAGTCATGAACAACACATTTCAAGATTAGTTATAATGTCATGCATGAGTGTTCCAATTAACCCCATAAAACAGATTTGAAACAGTTGTATAGCAAACATAACACTTGCATACATGGAACAACAGTATGCATCATAACAGCATGCCAGTAACATTGATGGCAACAGGCACCAACAATGGTATTTGAACAAGGTATGTTAACATGCAGGCAATCAAACATATTAACAATAATATAACACAAGTCCCAACATTAGGGTTGGAGCACAACATGCCCGTAGTATATGAGTAATAATTATTGATGTAGATAAGGGGTAGGTGGAGAGACAAAAAGTCCATTAACAACTGTTTATGCTTCCATTTTCCACAACAGTACTGCTCAATACTCTATTGGTCTGGCCTCACTTTACATCTACCTATGGCCCATAGTTTCTGTAGTACAAACATACCTATTAAACTGTCAACCTGGAATGGTATTAGGCAAAATGTGACAACTCTGGGTACATGACTAGAGGGGACTCGTGCATGTCAGAGTTACATATCTGGCACAGGAGGGTTACCCTAAACTGCTGTTATGTGAGTGTGCTACTGGCATACGTCAACTGGCTTCCTACCTCTGTCCAGGATTATTTGCAGCAGTGACCACTAGCAATGACAGCATGACACTTGAGAGATATGTATCAGGAACATACCTCTCAACCTCTTAGAGCATGACATCTGGACAAATCCATACATAAGACTGCAACAAATGCCCATAAATATGGACAATTTTTAGATATTGCTCTTACAAAGTTAGAAAGTTGATAAAATAGGTTTTGCATTTACATGACTTTTCTGAAGTATATGATGTCTGACACTTATATGTCTATCATTATTTTCTAAAGTCAGTCTATAATGATTTGCCATGTTACCACTACTTTATGTAAAACGGACCAAATATCTGAGACAAATGTCTGGACATTCAGTGAATATCTGTACAGTTGAGAGGCATGATTCGGGAAAAATGCATATTGTATGTACCTACCCTGCTGTAATTTGCAGGCATGTGGTGGAATAATTGAACAGTTGTACACAGTTTATTTGTATACCCTTCATACAGCTACTTGCAACATTTCCTTACCTGTAAACCTTGTGTGGAAAATATCTGTTAACACTACCTGACTGTTTTTACATTTATTCCTGATTCCTTGTGTGTAGATTTGCACACATCTTAGAACCACTCTCTGGATTTGAACCATGTCTGGGTGTGCAAAATTAACAAATAAGCTATATCTCATCACAATGAGCTACTTAGGAACTGCTGTTTAATGTTTCACTGGTTTCTGCCTAATAGTCTCTTGGTTAGACATCTGAACTTGTAATCCTGTGATGCATGCATGACAGATAGTTATTGTGCTGTGCATTACTCCTTTGGATTATTACAATCTGGAAAGCAAAGTTTAATACAAGGCAATGCTGCATGGAACATACTTTGATACTTTACATATTACTATTCAGGGTTCAGAGCTTAGTGCAGTATATATTTCACATTTAATTTATATATTGTTTTACAGTTACATTATCTACAGTTTCTCCTAATAGCTTCTTCACAGATGAACCTCAGTTAATGTATGCTGTTCCAGCCATAATTGGTATGAAAAACCTATATACATTCTATATATGTCTACAATGACATACCAGAATAAACACAACAGCTTTTTTGTAAAGGTCTTTATTGTACATCAATATTAGTCAGTCAAACTTTTTTATTTATTCAGTTCACACAGTAACAGTATACCTACTAGCAATAAGCAATGTACTCCTTCTTAGCTATTTGAACAATATACAGCAAAATAGATTTGTACTCACCAGCCTGTCGGTGCAGCCTCAGCAGTCTATCACTATGGGCTTCGACATTCATAGCCCTCTCTGCTGCAGCTGTAGGGGAGAAAAACACACATTATGCATGTCTGTCTATAACATTTTCAGGTTAGTATTTGCTACAAACTTCTTGATAGTGATACTTACACACTACTGGAGCATTCCTGTCCCATCCATCTTGGATCCATTGGTCCAGGAGTGCCCACTTCCTATGCTTTAGGTCAT
Organism: Protopterus annectens; assembly: GCF_019279795.1. Classification (NCBI taxonomy): domain Eukaryota; kingdom Metazoa; phylum Chordata; order Ceratodontiformes; family Protopteridae; genus Protopterus; species Protopterus annectens. Next base: position 64,506,899 of record NC_056746.1, on the reverse strand, counting down.
CTTTGTGGTGCCGTACCTGATCACCAGTCCAAGAGATGCCAGTAGCACTGGTGAGGTCACATGCGAGATGGTCCCAGGCCTCCGCTTTGTATTGGGAGGCCTGTTAGTGGCCCTGCAGCAGTCTCTCCTCATGTTTTTTGACTAGGAGGCTAGCCATGACCCTGGACTCCTTAATGCTCCAGCGTTGCACCCGAAAGCACACTCCCTTTCCTACACCAGCCATTATATCTGTACAGATGAGCTATAACAGATTATGGCTGTATTCCCACCTGTGCCATTTAAATAGTGTGATATTCCCACCCTTTGCTGTCATTGGACCATTTTGAAAAGGTTAAGCTCTGCTAAGCAGTGTGCAAACTTACTAAGCCGGTTTTAACACTGCTTATAGGAGAAGTTGTTGATCACTGTTTAACAGTGCATAAATCCGCTTAGCTGAGCTACCTGCTGTTTAGCATTCAAATCTTACCAATGGTTACACCTGCTAAGCATAGCTGAGCATTGCTAACCATTGCTCACTTTAAATTTTTTTAAATATATCAGAATACTAACTTCATTTATTAAGTGTATATGATTTATTTTACATGACATTCCTCTACGTGCTTTCCTTACATTGGCAAGGGATGCAACTATACTGTATGGGACACTTGTGGTATATATGGGTGGTTTCACATGTTATATGCACTCACACATACATTTTACACCAGCTACACTACCCTGGTTGTCAAAAAACAGTTACTACATAATTTAAGTTAATAATAATAATAATTTTAACACTGCTTTTCCATATGAAAATAACTTGCCTGTCTTGGTACTCAAACCATGAATGGCTGCATGCAAAGCCAGGATCCTAACCACTAGACTATCTCAGCTTGGGAAGTCTGACTGTGTATTTGTATTTATCTCCTATGGGATGTTTAAGCTATGGTAAGCAGAGGGCCATAAAATGCACACCAGCTTAGCTACTCTTAAACATTCCTTAACCTAGAAAAATATAATATTCTTATTATATTATTGTTATATAGTTAATATTGTGGTGTTCTGACAAGTAATTGAGGACTGTAGTCAGGAAATAATGGCATTCTTTTGACTTCCAGTCTTCTGTCCTTCAGAGATTCATGCTATTTTCTATCAACTTTCTAAGTTTGTGAGGGCAATATTTCAGAAGTGTCCCTTTTTAGGGCTTTTTCCCACCATTGTTTGTGCCTTTGTCCACATTTCCTACTTTAGCAGGTTGTGAGGTGTCATACGGCACTTTTAAAATGCAGGGGATGTGTCAGAGAACCTGTCAAACACCCCTGCATTGGTTTCCTACTCCAGTGGACACTGAAATACTGGCATAATATTAGAGAAATCTACTAATATTATGCCGGATCGGGTTTAGATAGTTCTGTATGCCACTTTCTGAGTGCAGGGGGCATTTTCATGGTCCATGCACTATTTAGACCCATCCCCTGCACTCGTTCATGTTTCATGTCCATGTAGCTTAAACAGCAGTGCACCTTCATGACTATGCAAGGTGCGCTGCTTTGGCTACACAGACATGAACCACTCTGTGCAGGAATAGCACTATTCCTGCACAGAGTTTACTAAATCCTAGGGTGAGTATTAGATAATGCAGAGACTTTCAATGTAAAGTCCAGGTTAACACTGTAGAAATATAAATGTGTGATTGTGAGGAAGTGGCATTCATCAAGTGTTCACTGTGTTAGTACATTTCTAAAATGTAGTCTGAACATGGATAGCTAAGGCCCATGCAAAAACCTAAAAAAATATCAAAGTCTTAAAGTGAACACAGCTATCATTCAACAAATAATGTACATTTAATCTGACTTTATAAATAAGTAGAATAAGTAGGTACTGAATACAAAATCTAGAAGACTTTTGAGAGTATATCTGGGCAGAACACCTATATGCACTATTCAAATTGTAAAGGAAAAAAAAAATCAGAGTTGAGTTTAAGGGCCTCCCCAAAAGTTATCTTCCAGTTAAGTAAATCACTTATTTCTGCCTCAGAGCATTTTTGGTAACATGTCTATCTTTAGCAAATTACTTTGGTTACAGCAACATCTGCCTGCAACCAATGGATAAAAGGCATTTAAACCAATTATGTATAGGATACTGACTTATTGCATAATGTAAAGTATTCCTCTCTGTCACACACACACACACACACACACACACACACACACACACACACACACACACACACACACGCGTGCACACACACACACACACACACACACACACACACACACACACACACACACACACACACACACACACACACACACCTGTGCTCAGTTTTGAGAATGCCAGTACATGTCTGTAGAAGGTAGATGGAAACAGAGTGCCCAGAGATATCAGGTCTATATCAGATGAATGAAAATGCAATCTCTTGAATGCTCATATAAGCGAATAATCATAACACCAAAATTTGTATTCCCCTCATACCCCCCGCTAAATATATATTCCTACTCCGAGGTCGCACTACAGTGAGGAAAGGGCAAATATCCCACTCTTTACTGTACTGCGGTCCCAAAATACCACTTCTGATGTTATGATTATTCGCTCATTTGAGCATTCGAGAGACTGCATTTTCGTTTATCTAAAGAAGACCCAAGATATCATACAAGAATGCAAGGAAGCCATGCAGTTTCTGTATGGAAACTTTTGTGCTTCAGGGCCCCGCCGAAAATTGTCTAATGCTAACAATGTAACAAACTTTAATTTAAAATATAATGAAGTTTTAACGTCAGTGGAACTGAGAAATAGCATGTTAAACTAAAAGCAAATGTAGGAATATATTCAAAATGAACTATGCAATAACAGTATAAGAGCTACAGTTATTTATCTGTGGTTTACATGCATTAATTTTATACTGTTTTAAATTATGTAAATTATTAAGCTAAAAAAAATATTCAAGGTAAAGTATGTGACAAAATTTCCCACAAATATATTCAAGATGATGTAAGCATTGTAACTCAAGTGTATCATCAGGATGCTTCTTATTAATACTAACCTTTATTGTTCATGTTGTGTTAGAGCTCTTTCTAAGAACAATGCTATTGTAAGGGAAATAGTATAAACCAAGGGAAGCTGCTGTTCTACATGGCAAAGGATAAATCATCATGACACGTTTCTGATGACAACCCTTTGCAGAACCGTATGGAGTCTTGCCTAAGTTAAATTCCAAGTCTAGTGCATTGAAATGTGGGTAACTATATTAGAAAATTTAATTAAACAACATTAAGAAAGAAAGAATAAATAAACAAAAATAACAGTTATAAAAATCACTTACTTGCTTTATTTAAGGTAGCCCTCATACCATAACATAGCTTACTTTGTTGAGTAAAAGAATAAAAGATAAGTCAAGTAATAAAGAAAGTCAATTAATAAGCAACTAATAAAATCACAGAGCAGATTGAGCAAATATTTCTAGCTACTTTTTGCATTTGAATCTTTTACTTTTAAAATACAAGAGTTAAAAAAATAAATACTTTCTTTATACATTAGAGTCATTTACTTATCACCCTTCTCTATTTTTCCCATGAATATATTTTAAAACAGCAATTCTGAGTTATTTTGCTTTACCAAACAGAATTAAAATGTACAATTAAAGTACTCCCATGGCTTTATGATTAATATCTAACATTCTCCTGAAGTCTGACTAAATGCCCTAATAGCTTTTACTTAAGAAGGATAGGTTGCAAGGACATGGACATAAATTGCAGCCACCATATTGCAATTATAATAATGTATAAAAATATTTTTGCTATTACTTTTATCAAGGTGTCTGAAAGCATATAAAGAAACAACTTACATTAATTTTAAATAATATTACTTTATTTATAATATAAATTTGAAAGAAAATTAATTTGTTTAAGTTTCTTATACAATAAAATCAATCTACAAATTAATCCTGAGTACATCTGCTTCTTCTGTAGGAACATTGACTGACATCTCATCTTAAGCAGACATATTCTATAAAACGTTTACTAAACAGTAAACAAATCTGAATGGAATTTGCATTCTCTTGTACCTTTTTTTGCATTATTTTATAGAGCTTTTTATAGGTGTTGGCATGTTACAAAATGTGCAGAAGGAAAAACATGATAAAAAATTCACAATAATCATTTAAATACTACACTCTGTTACAGCGTCAGTATTTGACTATAATTAACATATTTCATGTTATTAAAGTGTAGTTCTCCATCTTTACTCATCTAATGAAAGAGTATTTTACTTATTTTTCTTTTCAGAGTCAAGCTAACATTTACATGGCTTTGGTCATACTGAGAGCGTGCTGTATCATTTCCCCTGTGTTAACATTGTGTGAATTTTCATACTCTCATACATTTAGTTTAGAAATCTGATATCATTAAAGGTCGCCATGTTGTTACTACTACATGTTACATATAAAACGTGTTTTTAATTAACTGTGACATCAAGTGAATACTCAGCTTATAGCCACAAACAGATTAGAAAGTATGCTTTGAATTACATCTGTTTGTTATTTTTTTCTGTTATAAACCTAATCACATGCTGCAAAATTACAAATACAAACACTACAGCACAATCCATAATGGAGACACCATGTGTAGCAACCAGAGATAATTAATTGTTCCTTTCATTCCTGGTCAAAGCTTGTAACAAAACGCATTTTCTTTATTACTCCCATATTACACATTAAGGTTACGTGTCATATTTCACTGGAACATGGATAACAGCATGAAAGACTTATGAATGACCACTAACAAACGAAAGATGTCATTTTCCAACTTCTATCACTGCAAAACAAGCAAAAAATGAGATAAAATATTTGGAAATAGACTGTATGATGAATAGTACTTAAAGCAGCACACTTCATATTTGATCTCATATGCCTATATCATTTGAGGTCATTAACATTTTCAGATTTGAAGCATTTCTTTACATAAATGAAATCACTGAAAAAGGATCATATGGTGTAAAGTTGACAATTGTTTTTTTTTCATGATTAGTGACAGGGATAATTTTCTTTTTATTTTTTTATTTTTTTTCCCTTTTCAAATGCAATTAATGTGAAATAAATAATTTCACCTTACATACTGGCTAAGAGAAAAGGAAAGAGACATTTTTTGTTATAACATCACAATTTGTTTACAATTCTCTGCCGAGTCTGACCTTTGTGATATTGGTACTAACAATGAATCTTTTTTTTTTTTTTTAAAGCTACACCTTTCCTAACATTGAAACTAAATGTATTTGATGATAAAGAACACAGTCTGTATTTTGTAGTGCTTGTTTTTCATGTATCTCAAAATGCTTCATATCTGGTGTTTAAACTAACAGAGGAGTAATTAAATGTCAGATAGAAACTGGCTCTGTCGTTAGAACTCTTATAGGCCCTAGAAACCACAAAAGGTGATTTTTTAGGAAAGTAAACTATAAAAAGTATCATGAGGAAGTCTGACTTTCTACTTTTAAAATAGTTCCACAGGTTTCTTAATATTTTTTCTAACAAACTGTTGGACAGATCCAGCACCAGAACATGAAAGCAAGCCTTAGTCTGACATCTTATCGGAAAGACATAAGATATTGTCAATATAATTGTCTCCTTATAGTACAATCAGCAGTCACAGGGCCTTACTTGTCTATTTATATGGCTGTTTAAGGTCAATTATGTGTGTGATTTAAATGTCTTGGTTCCACTGAGATACACACATAAAACTATTGTTAATAACTATTCCAAATTATTCATTTTTTTCATGCAGAAGGAAACCTGCACCTCACACTTGCCAAATCCCCATCATTCTAGCCACTGACTGCTACTCTGAAACTATCCATAAGTTGTTACCTACCAGAAGTAGAACCAAAATACTTGGTACCCCAATCAAGAAGTGGATATCTTCCAGCTCATCCAGGAGCTGATGCCACCTGAGTTCTCTAACACCTTGTCAACGCACCCACACTGTTGTAAACTCTACTCAGCTCTCTCTAGTCTAATCACAGCTCACTCTACCTCCCAATACACAAATGAATGGCCCAATATGACAACATTCCCAGCTAAAGAGGAAGAGAGGAAAACAAGAAAAAAACGTTTAATCATAGTTGTCATGCATAACATCCCCACCACCAAATATAAGATAAAAATGCTCCTTATGATCACTGCCCAACCCTCTTTAAAGCTTCCATTGACCTTCCTTTATTAGTCAAGTCAGATGCCCTCCTAATACAAAAAGAATGCATGGAAAATCTTTCACCTTGAAAATCTAAACATTGACAAATCTTCCATATCAAGCATCTACGAACAAATTAAATCCTGTGGTCTACCACCATGTGATAGCTGCAACCTCCTGCTTCATGCCACCTGACAAAGGCACTTGTCAACAGTTGCTCGCAACACTATCTGCACACCCCTACTCGCCTGATCTGCTTTAGATTTTTGTAACCAAATCAAACACTGTAAAAGGAAAAAATTAAAACATCCTACCACACCAATGAATGCAATGGCTCATGCACCCTAAATGCTCCGCTGTACATCCACACTGCCAATATAGCCCAAAGCAGGTAATCCATTGAATTATTCTTTAATAACTATAACCCTGACAAAATCATCTTAAAGGCTTGCTTCATCACAGGCAGAAGCACATCAGCCTTCCTACTGCAAACTTGCACCCACCCTTTCAACATCCAGGTTATTGCCCATGAGTTGGTGAAGTCCTCCAATTCTGCTACCTTAGAAAATATGCTAAGGGCTATTAAATGTACACTAACTGATTTAACTGCCTGCCCCTTTTCCAGAAACCTAGTCAGAATCTGATTCCTCTATCTGCCAGTCATTACTTAAAACTAAATGACTCTTCCTCGCCTTTTACCTCACTTTCTCCCTACTTAAAACCACCTACATAACCATTAACCCATAACCTCCCATGACCCAAAACCCAACTCCCTTTCAAATACATGCTATCCCCATTCTAACCATCTCAGCAACGCCCCAAGGGGTTTCTCTGGATAAATTAGCCTGTCTTAATCATCTTAAAGATCTAACAACTACATCGCTCAGGAAGCCACAACTATGAATATATGAACGGACTTTCATTGCTATCTTTAATTCAGCCTAGGATTTACACAGGTAACAATCTAATAATATCATTAGGAAAAGTCTATTTATCTCCTAGATTTTCTTTTATTCTGGGTACAAATAATCAACTTAACTGAAAGTTAATTGAAGAAGGCATGTAGCCTTTCAAAACAAAAATTAAATATTTTCATTTAATCTTGAAATATAATTTATTTATAGAAAGTTTATCACATTTACTGTAGCAATGACTATAAACTCTCTTATATTCAATACCAAATACTTTGAATGCCAATATAGTTCATATATAAGAAACACCAACTTAGATATTATGTTGTTATGTTGTTCAAGAAAGGGAGAATATTTAGTTTTTATTTCATTTAATTAATTAGTTAACTCATCAGTATTTTCACAGTCTTAATAACTTTTAATGAAATCTATCAGAAATAAGACATGATTCACTTTTTGGAAGATCTGTGGTTTTACCTTTCCCACATTTAGCAAAAGCTTAGCTAAAAAATGAAGCTCTTTGGTAACAGCTCATTAGTCAAGCAGATATAAATAACGTCTCGATATGTGAAACTGATTTAACACTTATCTAACTTGAATTAAATGGATTTTTTACAGAATTATAAACATATTCTTATTTCTAAACTATTAAAGGCAGGCAACATAATGTGCGAGTTATTAATGTTTTATGAAAGTGTTTATTATTTTTATTATTATTATTATTATTATTATCAGTAACATTACTGAGTTTACAAGTAACTATGAAATATGGACTGGAGTCTGTGTTGGGGTAGCTCCTTGGTGGGATCTTCTTTTGTATTTGTTTAGAGGGACTGAGATTTTATGAGACGAGTTGTCCATAGATGGCGATGGCTTTTTTGTGGTTTGCTGTGATTGTGGATGGTGATGTATAACTCTGCTTTGAGGTTGCTCCCAGTGTCTCCTCCTTTCCACTTCCTGTTTCGAGGAGTGAGTGGGGGGATAAGGACAACATGGTTGCTTTATGTTTGGGAAGACATAAGAACATATTTTGGTTTGAGGTCCTTGGGGAGATCTACAACTGAACTGAAGTTTCAAAGGGAAATGGAGATCAAAATAGGTTGTTGGAGGATGGATGTCAATGTTTGGTGGATGCTGTCTGAATGCAGTATCATGTGTGGAGATTGTGAATGAGAATCTCTGCAAAGGTTTATACTCAGATAATTGATGTGTGAATAGCTGGAAAAAGCTTGGTAAAGAGCCCATATGAAATGTTTGATGCAGGACTGTGATTCAGGGCAGAATGAAGACAAACAATGGTGATGTGAGTTGAGATTCTTTTGCACATGATAGTGATGTTTACAAGTGTCAATTTTAATTCTCTTGCAATGAAGTATGCACAACATTAGGTGGGAGTGGCAATGTGATAACACAGTGCTTTTCTCAAAATAGGTGGTTGTGTGAGGAGTGGCTTTTTGGAGAGCCCATCTTTCATATTTGTTGAATAGTTTGCATTTTTGTGGGAGCAGTTGTCCATAGGTGGTGACAACTTCCTTTAGTTTACTGCTGTCAACTTGTAATTGCACTGTGTTCTACTTTAAAATTTGTCCCCATATCTCTTCTTTTATACTTCCAGTTTTGTAGGTAGAACAGACGGAGAGGAAGCCAACATAGATACTTCTTGGTAGTAGAGAAACAGGAACATATTTTGATTTGGAATTCTGGGAAGGAAGGTAGTATGATGATGAAACAATCTATATCTGTGGTTTGGAAACTAAACTATACATGATGGTTTTGTGTGTGTGTGTGTGTGTGTGTGTGTGTGTGTGTGTGTGTGTGTGTGTGTGTGTGTATGTGTGTATGCTTTTGTATTACATATTCTGTTTCCTCAATAAACTAAAAGGGACCTACTCAAACAAAAAGGTTATGCAGTGAAATGATTCACTTCTTCTTTCGGCTTTTCCCGGTTAGGGGTCACCACAGTGGATCACCTGTCCACTCATGATTGGCAGTGGAGTTTTAAAGTGTCAAGTTGCCAGCCCAGCACCCAACCTTCCACAGAAGGCACACACACACACACACACTCACACACACACACACACACCTATGGCCAATTTAGAGTGTCCAATCCACTTGCAGCATGTCTTTGGGATGTAGGAGGAAACTGGAACACCCGGAGGAAACCCACGCGACCACAGGGAGGACATGCAGACTCTGGACAGAAGGCACCCTACCCAAGGATCAAACCGGAGAACCTCTTGCTGTGAGGCAACAATGCTAACCACTGCACCACCATGGCCGCCCAGTGAAATGATTCACTGATGAGTTAAAAAAAACTCCACTTTTAAAATGTGTTAATCTTAGTGGAATATAGGTTATATCTATATCTGTGTATATATATATATATATATATATATATATATATATATATATACACACACACACACACACACACACACACACACACACACACACACACACACGCGCACACACACACACACACACACACACAGACATAAACATATATGTGTGTGTTTCTGTGTATACATATCTATCTATCTCTATATATAAATATATATATATATATATATATATATATATATATATATATATATATATATATATATATATATATATATATATATATATATATATATATATATATATATATATATATATACATAGGTCCACTTATACATTTTGAAATAGCAAAATCTCGAGTTTTGAGATACCAAACTCAAAACATCGAGATTTTGGTAACTTGAAATTCAAAAGGGATTGGGAGGGTGGCCTAATGGTTAAGGTGTTTGCCTTACAAGCACAAGGTGCAGGTTTCGAGTTTCACAAGGGATAATTGGCTAGGCTTCAAATGGCTTGCAAGGGCAGTTTGGTTTGCAAGGGCAGTTAGCCTAGTAATGATCTATGAACCTATGAATCTAAAAGTAAATGAAAAAAAAAACACATCTAAAATAATGCTTTTGCAAGGGGGCATGCCCCCCTGCACCCCCCACACCCCTACTTAAATATACCAATGCCAAGATCATGCTACAATGAAGAGAACGGTAATGCTCCTTTTCCACTTACCATTCTCTTCACTGTAGTGCAATCTTGGAGTTGGTATATTAAAGTAGGGGTTTGTGGGGGTGCATGGGGGGGTCTTGTCCTCCTGGAATAACATTATTTTAGTTCTTTTTTTTTGTTCACTTTTGAATTTCGAGATACCAAAATTTTGGTATTTCGAAATTTAAAAGTATACCCATATACATATGTATATTTATATGTATATATGTATAATATTTATGCGTGTGTATGTGCATGCTTTTGTACTACATAGTCTGTTTCAATAATCTAAATGAGAACTACCAAGACAAAAAGGTTATACAGCAAAATAAATCATTAAATTGCTAAGAAAAATAAAAAAATAAAACACCACTTTTATTTTTGACTTTGAAATGCCAAACCTAATCTTATTGTAATATAGGTTGAATCATAAAATGTAAATCTCCAGACCGGCCAAAGCTGGCAAAATGATTAGATGTCCTTTTAGGAGACATTTAAGGAAACGCATTCTCCTTGTGTAGACAGTAAAAGAGTAATCCCATCTCCTTCACCCCTGCAGGAGGATTTTCCTTCCTCAAACTTGCTACCTATTGTATTCAACACTATAGTAATTGTAACTGAAGGAATAGAGGAAAAAAGCCAGTAACCTCATCTTTTAATTTTGTCTTGTTAAATTTTCATGCAATTTGTTGAAAATCATAATTTGATAAAAGGCATGCCTCTCAACCTGGAAACATCAAAAATCTGGACAAAGTCCATGAAAAAGAGTTACAAATCTGTGTGCTGATTAACATAAAATTTGCATATATAATTATGTAACCCCACCCACTCCAGTAGAATTGTGGAATACCAACTTTCAAATGCAACCTGAACAGATAACCAAAATATGGCCCCAGACCCTGTAGTAAATTCTAACCATTTTTTTAAATGTGTTGCAATGATGTGCACTGGGAAGGGAGAAGATAAGTCTTAGGATTTTATTTTTGGTGACTTGCAGTATGTGGGTTTTGTTGTAAAAGTAGGGCATTTAATAAGAAGAAATATTCTTATAAAAATCTTTCAACACTTCGCTCTGCAAACAAACTAATAATTTCTAATGTCAAATCTAACAATAAAGCGGGGGACTCACTATTTACCAATATTGTGGGCAAAATTTGGAATAACCTTCCTATTAGACTCACATCTCTCTCATCAACATCTCTCTTCAAAAAACACCTAAAAGAACACCAGCAACTACTCTGGCTCTGTCCCTGTTCAAAACCAGACTGAGCCATAGTTCCCCTTGCACTACCCCTATCTTCCCTGCTATGACCTCTTTGTAACTAAACTCCTCAGAAGTCACCTGTACACTATCTAGTGCTTTGTTTGTTCTTTCTTCTTTCATCTATTTCCTTCAATCTTTCTTCTTTCTACCCCATATGACTCAATAACTCTGAACCCTTGTTTTCTCCTATACTTTTGCCAATTATAAAGTTTTCCTGTGCCTCTATACTTATTTCTTAAACATAAGTCTTATTTTTTATATCTTTTCTCTATCCAAATATTAATCCTCTCGTGTAGTAATTCATATAAATATGCTTTTTAAGTATTAAAATGTTAACTATTGTAGACTTGTTTTTATCTATTGTATTTTTAACTACTGTTTTTATGTAATTTTACTTATCTCGGAGCTTATCTCCATGGGCCTCTACTGAAAAAGGATATGTATCCAGCTAGACTAGCCCAGTCAACAAATGTAAAATAAAATAAATAAATAAATTCTAATCTTAGCAAAATAGTATTATAGTTTGCTAGGCCCACCAAAAGTCATTCTCTATGGCCTACTGACTAGTGGCATTGCTAGAGCTTTTGCCACCCAGAGCTGTCTTTGAATTTGCCACCCTTCCCCCATCACAAAATCATGGTCAGATGGGGCCACCTCATGCACAGCCCTCACCCCCTGCAGCCATTCCATTTTCCCATTACTTGGCTATTTCGCCCCATTTGCCATAAACACTGTAATGTGCATACTGCTTTACTTCTACAATGATTATTTGGATTTCATTTAAAACTTTTATTTTACATTTTATATCACAAACAAAAACAGTCGCACAAGGAAAATAGACTTAGCATTAAAACTTCTCTGCCCTTGAAACTCACATTCATTGCAACAGCATTGAAACCCACATTCAAAAAAATTGCATCTGGCCAGCGGTGGATAAAGATTACCTTTGGGATGTTTTCAAATCATAGGGCCCTTCCACACGAAACATACATTTGTTCTTTGATACACCTTCCTGATTGTATTAAATTATTTTCCTTGTGTAATAAAGCATACTTTTTAGAGCCCATTTTAAATTTATTGTTTTGAACATTTGGTACTTGCGTATTATCGCAACCACATTTGAAGTCTGTCTTCACAGGCATGACCAGAACATTAAATCATCTCAAAACATTGACAGCTGTATAATAAAACATTTCAATACAAATATTAAAAGCAGAACATTTAAAAGGTGTATTTTTAAATGCTTAACAGATGTTTGTCGGCATTTCCATGGGGCACACAGGCCAAAGGGTCATGTACACATTAAAGGTCCAATTTTTCTTGTATTTCTTTGACTTTGTATCTTTGGCATGTAAAGCGCTGAGGAATTACAGCAGTGTGCCACATTTGAACTTCATGATGCTGTGTCATGCAAGTAAAATTCTGCATGATAACATTGCCAGTAGTTTACATAAGCTACTAAATGCACTACAGATAACATGAACAAGCTGCTGTTAGTCTAAATGCACTACAGATAACATGAGAAAGCTGCTGTTGGTCTAAATGCAATACAGATAACATGAACAAGCTGCCGTTGGTCTAAATGCACTACAGATAACATGAACAATCTGCCGTTGGTCTAAATGCACTACAGATAACATGAACAATCTGCCGTTGGTCTAAATGCACTACAGATAACATGAACAAATGAGTTTTGGCAACAAATCAAATTGTCCTGGGAAATCTTCAAGAGGGGTTAGAGTGATATATTAGTGGGAGTTAGTTGGGTTGGGAAGGTGAAAGGGTTAAATGGAGGGAGGGTTACTGAGAGGAAATGAGATAAGGGTGGAGAGGGGCTTAAGGGGTTTAGGCAAGTGTAGCCGGGTAAGCAATGACATTTTGGTGTGAACTTGCTACTTACTACAATGCAGGTTTACGTCCAGGATGACCTGTAGACACTGTTGTGGTCAGGTAGGCCTTGTAGTGTGGCAGAAGTAGGTAATGTTTGGATGTTGCAGTTAAAGGTTTGGCACAATAGCTGCTTGGGTGTTCAGGCAGTATGGTAAGAGCTCCATTTGGGTTAGATTTTAGCAGGGTGTTTGTTCAATGGCTGATGTCATATTGGTGGTTATCAGCAGGCTGTTTATCACGTTAAGCGTATGGCTTTTTGGTGGGCTGCTTCCACCCTAGAGTAGGCTTTGGGGGAGGCCTGTTGTGGTTTCATGGGTTTTAGATATAGAGATATACATCCTTTGGTTCCTTAACATATGGCTATGCTAAATGGTGCTGGTTAATGAAGTGAGTAGAGGGACATTGGGGGCAATCAGGTATGATCTTGTGCTTCTTATGGCTGGATTACGCCTCCCAGCATCGCGAGTTTCAATCTCTGATGTTTCACGGGCTTCCAGCTTATGAGTTAGCACTGTGCATGTGTGCTGTGGATTAACCATTATGAGGATGGGTAGGGTTAAACTAAGCAAGAACATAGGTGCAACAGATAACATATATAGTGGTTCCCTGTCTGCTGTTCTGTATTTCCTGAGGGTACAATCAGATGGAGCGACAGCTTCGGGTTGTTGATGGCTAGGGTTCCAGTTTCTCAGCAGTACTTGTTTTGGTCCAGGTCCCACTGTGGTCAGTTTGTTTGCAACGTGGTTCCCAGGTTGCCAGGTGTTGATGCAGCAGTCAGCAGTCAAGATGTTTGCGCCTCTTGTCAAGGTTTTTTTTTTTGTCTCCCCCTCGGGTCTGTTTTGCAGTAAGTGTGTTGGAGTCATTTGTGGCTCAGGGGGGAAATGGGGGTTTTCTGATGAAGCAGTCTGCAGGACTGGTACTTGCATTTTGTTGGTGCCTTTTCCAGGGCTAAGAGAAGTATGGGTTGAAGGCATACTCTGCGGTACAGAATACCCTACACTGCTGTTTCAGTCTCCCTACCTTAAGATATGTATAGAATAGCCGACACTGCTGTTTCAGTCTCCCTACCTTAAGATATGTATTTAAAAAAAAGCAGTAACAAGAACATTAAACAGTATGGTTAACTCATTACAGCCGAGTGACATTTCCAGGCGTTTCTGCAGTTACCTCCCACTGCTCTTCTAGGCATCAAATATTGCCTGTTCATATCTGCATTAATAATGCCAAAACTACACTACATGCAAAGTATCAGAATATTTTATCTGGAAGCATATTTGATGGCAAACACAATTGTATTGACAATGAGTATTTGTTAGAACTGTAAAGTAATAACCTCATTTTTTAAAAGCTGAAGCCACAACCACTGGGAATTCAAGGTACACACTCAAAAAAGCCCTACCGGAGGGAATGAGTTAATATAGTAAAGTACAATATCATTTAAGTACAGTGTTAGCAAGTTCTGGAATGGTGCCGGATGTTGAGTTGAAAGAATTAGACAGCGGGAGATGCCCGCGAATAATGGCAGGTTCAGCGTGTGTGCTGTTCTGCATATGCGTTGTGGAGGATGTGGTCGAGGCTATTAAAAAAAAAAAAGAAAGAAAAAGAAAAAAGGGAAAAGGTCTGTGGCTTTCGTTGTTGGGCCTGGGTTTTGTTTGGTTGCAGCCCTTTTGTGCATTGGGATGGATCCATCTGCTTGCTGTTATGTGAAGTTATGAAACTGGTAAAAGAAAAAGGGGAGGAGATGAGAAGCAGGGTGTGGTGTTAATTCTTGATTTTCAAGTGAATCACTGCAGCCTTTACCTAAAATAGTAAAATGTGTTATTCACAATGCAACATTTATCTGCCTGACTTAATGATGTATTAGAATACTTGCTTTTGAGAAAGTGATGAATTAGTGAGCAATTTGACCAATCCAGTCAAGCAAATGTTTGAGCAGAATGTGAGTCATTGTTTGCAGATGTAAGGGCTGGCTGGTAAATGCATTGGCAGTTGTAATGCATTGTCAGTTTGGTGGATCATTGGACAGATTCTTTTAGTGTATGCCGTACACAACTAGAGCATTTTCATTGTTGCAAACCTATTGTTTGTCAGAGCCGCCTTGCCCATTGCCAGATCAGATAGAGGACTGTTCCAATTCAGCTTGCAGTACTGATTAGGGTATCATTTCTTTACTGCTATCCTGCTTGTGTGGGTACAGTCTGCTACTCTAACCATTCTGTTATTAATTTAATATTATAGGGTTCTTTCCACCTCAGTACACAAAGTTTATTTGGTTTAAGCAGGACACATGATTTGCAGTGCAGATGGCCAGCGGACGTCTGTGTGAGCAGCGGGGCACTTATACTGGGAAATACTGAGATAGGGTCATTGCTTGAAGGGCTGCAAATGTAGCTTTTGCTTGTGTTGCCTTCTGTATTGAGATTCATTCTGTTTATGATTCCTGAAGGGAAAACTGGTGCTGGAATCCTATCCAGGCTCTTCCATTGGATAGCCAAGACTAATTTTAATGTAATTGCTTTTAATGTTGCTTTACCTGTTGTGGGCATACTGGTTTGCATACCAGGGAGGGGAAGTGTGTGAATGGATTATGATATCCATGTTGAATGTGAAAAAACTTGAGTCTGTCAACACTTACTGCAATTTCCTTGGATATTTGTAATGCATTGTTTAGAGTAAAGGCCTTTGCATATGTGCAAGTAGTGGTTGATTCATGGGGATTGGTATGTGCGAGGTGTGGTGTGGCCGTGGCAGTCTCTCATCTGGCCTCAAATTGGGGGGTTCTGTTCCTCAGGCATTTTGTGGTTTTCTGGCAGGTTGCTGGCATTGACCTGAGGCTTGGAGTCACTAGGTGGTGGCTTCTTGTGGAGGTCATTCTGTCAGGACTGAACATTGTTCCTGAATTCATACATTTGCATGGTGGGGCTACAAATCACTGTGGACTGTGGATGGGCACCTGGTGTGTGGTGCACCCAGGATGTTGTTCTGACTTTGAAGGGAACAATTTGAAAGTAAGTCTTTGCTAGTGTACTTGAAATAATGGATATATTTTCTTGAACTAATACATGTTACAGAATAAGGTCATTTCATTCAATTAAAATGTGTCATATAGCTAAACTTTGATAAAAATGAAAGGTCTGAAGACTGATGATCTAGCAGAAAAAAATAATGTATTTAGTTAAGTGGGCATGAAGATAGCCAGTTTCACTGCATTAAGAACACTTCATTGCAGAATGTCTGGCAATGCACCTTATTTTGTATTGAGGTGATCTTTCTATACAAGTAATTCCAAATTAGAATATACATATTATTCTATAGATTTTTTTTCTTGAAGTCTGCAGACATTTGTTACCTATAAAAAGATGCACATTTTGTACATTTCCATATTTTGCATTATGATTAACTACTTACTAATTTGATATGCTGCACTTAGCATAATTGTAGATGGATATATGATATAAGACTTCTCAAGAATAGTAAGGATGACTTATAAATGTAATATACCTATTGTGACTGTATTAGATTTGCCCAGTTAATAAAGTCTCCTGTCACATTGTGGTTCTCTTGCAGGGCAAACAACCTGCTGTATGATGCACTTTTGCACTAGCAACCATGTTTTAACTCTACAATACAAAAAGATAGGGTTTGGGGAATTGTTTTGTTTCAGTTCTTGTATTGTAAAGTTGAGATACTTATTCTGCTCTTGTTTTATTGCACAATGGAATTTGAGTTGACATTGGTTGGTGACCGGAGGTGACGGAGTTCTAAAACTTATAGAAGCTGTTGCAATGGAGATCTCGGTCTCCTGAGTGGTGCACAATGAGATCACAGAAGGACTGCATGGTGAGCAGTGTTCCATGCCATGTCAGAAATGGTTTTGTAACGTAATGGATGTTGATTGTGGGGATGTTTTGATTGCGGGAGTGGAGCTCAAGGGGTTAGGGGGTAATCATAAGTCTGTGCTAATGATAACGCAGCATGGCTGGAGTCTATCAAGGCATTGTAGGGGCAAGTTGAAGGAGAGACATGTTGACACATGATAATCTAGGAAGAGGATTGTTTAAGGTGAGGTTGGGGTTTTCACGGGTAGGGTGGAGTCCAATCATCATAGGATCAGGGGTACTCTAGGGTCACTGGTTTAGGCCTCTGGTAAGCTAGCTAAATTTTAATTCATTTATCTAAAATGGAACTGGGCCAGAATATTCAATAAGGGAACTATGAGGAACATAATTTTTGGACAGGGTGGGGGACCTTCCTCAAGATGGGGTATACTTGAGAGATATTGGGCAAGGTGGTATTTAAAGTTTCAACATCTTAGATTTCTTTGCAGTTTAAGGTCTTGCATACAACTATTGGCAGATCAAAGCAGCAAATTGGAGGGTTTGCCAAGGTCACATTTTTAGGCGATAATGACTTTATGTTTAAACTATTATTTGGTTTAGAGTGATTGCATGGGGATTTATTGTATTGCTTGTTTACGGAAATATTCTTTGGATCATTGGAAAAGGAGTTACTACAGAGTTTATAGGTGGTACAGAAATTACTAGTTGACTCCTGTAGAATTTTGGTAATGTTTCATGCTAGGTTAGGGTTTAGATGAGAGTACTACAAGAACCATTTCAATCATGATTGAAGGAATTTTGTAGGGATGGTTTTGGAAGCAGTGTAGGTAGGAGGGTCTTGATATTTCAGGAGCAGGGAGCTTTGTTATGTCAGTGATAGAAGCCTAATTGCCATTTAGTAATGAGTGAACTGAGGGTGTGTAAGGTTGGGCATGTAGAGTACATCATTGTGGGGCATAGGTGAGTTTTCTAGGGGGTTCTGGTTTCTGGCACTTAATGTTAGGTCACTAAAATCTGGAATTAGACTCTTCCCTACAGTAATCAGTTTACTGCACATCCAGAGTTGTGTAGTTTCCTGGGTCATTGTGTTATGCTTTAGTTGACAGGGTCCTGGGTCAAGACTTGCTAAGGGTTTTCTTTGACTGAGTGCAGATTTGAGTTCAAGGGGTTATAGTTTCTGTGGCATTTGTTATGGCTATAGGTTGTCATTCATAAAAGGTGGAGTGATGGTTAGTGGCATGAAGGAAATGGGCTAAAAGGCAATGTATTCTCTGGGAGAGGATATTCTGGTGTGGTATTATGGGCTCATGGGTAATCCTACTTTATTTAGTGTCATATAGGTGTGTATCGGTGTTGGTATGTCAAGGCGTGGGGATGACGACAGGTACTAATGCACTTTACAGACGATGGGTACACCAAATGATATTTGGCTTAACTATTCCCTTTATGGGAGATGGTTGATTGAACAAGTTTGGGTAGAAGGGATAGGGAACAGCCTGGGCAGGCTAGTTGACGGAGAAGAGGGACAGGCTTTTTGCTTCTTCTTTTCCCCCTCTGGTGTGTCTAGATTCATTTCAAGGATTTGGCTAAAGGAAAATGAGCAGCTGGAGGAAGTTTGCAGAATAGATAAGAAAACTGAGGTAAAGATGCTGCCTATTTGGTTGAAGGTAATTCAATGAATGGTATATGAAGTGAGATGGGACGCTGCTTCATAAGTAAAGTAAGTGAGTACAGGTATGGACGCTGCTTACTGGGTAAATGGGATATGAAGTGAGTGTTGGACGCTGCTTCATGAGTAAAGTAAGTGAAGAAAGGTATGGACGCTGCTTACTGGGACAGGGTGAGTAGGTAAACTGCCCTGATTAACATTATAAGGATAAACAAATCCAAACTGCAACTCAGGAAACATACAAAGGCTCAAGGACACAAAGTCACCAAAGCGAAAAAAAGTAAAAACAGGTTTATTACTTTGCAACTAAACAGTATGATACAAAAATAAATGGTTAAGTGCTTTTCGTCTTAATTTAGAAGACTTCTTCAGATCTACAACAGTAGCACAAGTGCTCACTTTAATACAGACCACATGGTGGTTTCAAAAAACATTAACCAATCGTATTGCATAAGTAATTAACCTTGGACACATGACATCAGCAACAAGTCAAATACAAAAACAGCAACTGTGAAAACCTGTAAAGAACAAAAATGTATAGCTGCTTTTGTGCACAAATAAAGACACGTTAAATCACTGCATTTAGGTGGACAGACTATAACTCTTAAAATATGTGATAAAAAATGATGAAAAAATTATGGAAAAAATATATATATATACACACACACATATATATATATATATATATATATATATATATATATATATATATATATATATAAATGTAAATGTTTATATACACATTGTTATGAGTTACAAGAGCACTCCAAGTGGACTAAAAAAACACTGCACTCAAAATAAAATAAATTAAATAAAATAACAGACTGCAATTTCAACTTTAACCAGTGTTGATCAACGCAACTGTAATGCTTTCACAAATTATCAACAAGGGTGAAGCAAGCTTAGATGTAAGATGAGACATATTTTTAAAAGATTTAAAACATGAAGCAAAAAACCTGCATTCTTTTACTCAACTACACATAGAGCTGTTTAAAAGACTTGGTTAGACAAAAGACTTGTCTAGCACATTAGGCTCTTTAATTTCAGAATACAGGCAATGGAAGTGACTTCATTCAAACCTGGGGGGTTATAAGAGTTGAGACGCTGTTGCCATGCCTGTCTTTCCAAAATTAAATGATAAGGACCCCTCTTTAGATTAACAGTAACCTGACAAATCACTCTAAAGTGGAAGTGATGTGTTGGGTGTTCAGCACAATGCCTTGCCAATGTATTAGAAGGTGACTTTTTTCTAATATGGTATGTGTGCTCATAAATCCTCTCTCTTAGTTTTCTGTCCGTCTTACCAACATAGTATGCTGGACAGGCTACACAACTAGCCAGGTAGACAACGGATTTAGAGTTACAGTTAAATCTACCCTTAGTTTTTACCTTAAAGGAACCTGCTGTGAATTCTGTCCCTATTGCTATATATCTGCAATAGTTACAGTTTTCACATTTAAATGTACCACCAGATCTACCACAGGTCCAGGGTTCCATTTCTAAGATCTGTGTCAAGTTCCTGTTCTTCCTGTAAATAAAAGACGGTGAATTACCAAACTTCTCCAACACGTCTGGTTCCATCATGAAGATGTTCCAGTTTCTTTTAAATATAACCTCAATTGCTTTGACTTACAAACAAAATGAGGTGACAAAACTACTTGAAATCTTTCTAGTGGCTACACCTACTGTTTGTGTACAATCATGATTTGTATTAGTGGTTACTTCCAAATTCACATCCTCTTCTAAGGTGACTGATCTAATAGTAGGTCTAAGAAGTGGTTTATAAAACCCTTCTCTCCTTTTGTGTACAACTTCATTTACTAAATCAAGGACCAATGTGTCTGGGTAGCCTCTCTTTAGAAACATAACTAAGTGTCTCACATTCTTCAAGGAAAGTCACTTCATCAGTCACCATCCTTGCTGCATGGGCAAGTTGTCCTTTAAGTACAGATATTTTCTGATGTATAGGATGGCAACTTGTGTAGTGAAGCATGGTGTTAGAATATCTGGGTTTATGGTAGATCCTGGCTACATAGCGCTGTTCTATGTTCTTTTTTAACTCAGTGTCTAAATACGTAATGGAATTCTCATGATATGTGTGGGTGAACTTGAAAAAACTGGTGCTGCTATTAAGATGTTTCACAAAACTCTGGGCTTCAGATACAGTACCCTTAAACAGTATAAAAATGTCATCCAAAAATCTTGTGTACATCTTTATTCTGTCAGACCACTCATTATCCAAAATAATGTTTTTATGTTCCCAGCTAGCCAGCACGTAATTAACATAGCTCCCCCACATGGTGAACCCATAGCCACACAAATCTGTTGTATGTAAATTGTATTGTTGAACATTACAAAGTTGTTAGTCAAAATAACTTCCATGATTTCTTGAAATAACCTAATTTCTCTACTGTTGGCCCCATGCACTAATAGTCTCTCGACTACCCCCTCAATACCTTCCTCATGGGGAATGGAGAAATATTTCAAGTTATGTTTCTAAAGAGAGGTTACCTGATTTGTCAGGTTACAGTTAAGGGGGTCCTTATCATCTAATTTTGGAAAGACATGAGTTGATTTGGCAACTGCATCTCAACTCTTATAACCCTCCAGGTTTGAATGAAGTCACTTCCATTGCCTGTATTCTGAAATTAAAGAGCCTACATAAGTCTTTTGTCTAACCAAGTCTTTTAAACAGTTCTATTTGTAGTTGAGTAAAAGAATGCAGGTTTTTCACTTCATGTTTTAAATCTTTTAAAAATATGTCTCATCTTACATCTAAGCTTGCTTCACTCTTGTTGGTGATTTGTGAAAGCATTACAGTTGAGTTGATCAACACTGGTTAAAGTTGAAATTGCAGTCTGATATTTTATTTATTTTATTTTATTTTGAGTGCAGCATTCTTTTAGTCCACTTGGAGCGCTCTTGTAACTCATATCAATGTGTATATAAATATTTACATTTATATATATATATATATATATATATATATATATTTTTTTTTTTCCATAATTTTTTCATCATTTTTTATCACATATTTTAAGAATTACACTCTGTCCACCTAAATGCAGTGATTTAACGTGTCTTTATTTGTGCACAAAAGCAGCTATACATTTTTGTTCTTTACAGGTTTTCACAGTTGCTGTTTTTGTATTTGACTTGTCGCTGATGTCATGTGTCCAAGCTTAATTACTTATGCAATACCATTGGTTAATGTTTTTTGAAACCACCATGTGGTCTGTATTAAAGTGAGCACTTGTGCTACTGTTGTAGGTCTGAAGAAGTCTTCTAAATTAAGACGAAAAGAGCTTAGCCGTTTATTTTTGTATCATACTGTTTAGTTGCAAAGTAATAAACCTGTTTTTACATTATTTCGCTTTGGAGACTTTGTGTCCTTGAGCCTTCGTTTTTTCCTGAGTAACATTATAAGGATGTTTATGCTGTGTTTAGAACCAACTATATTGTGTCTAGTTGTAATTAATACGTTTAAATGCACTACAGATAGCAAGAACAAGCTGCTGTTCGTCTAAATGCACTACAGATAACATGAACAAGCTGCCTTTGGTCTAAACGTGCTACAAATGGCATGAACAACCTGCCGTTGGTCTAAATGTACTACAAATAACATGAATAAGTTGGCGTTGGTCTAAATGCACTCCAAATAACATGAACAAGCCGCCATTTAATTAAATGTAATACAAATAACATGGAATAAGCTGCTGTTTCAGTAAATATGAAAGAATGCAGTAAAGTTAAGCATAAGCAACTATAAAAGGCTTTCTCCTGCCTGTCGTTTCACAACTCAGCTAAACTAATGCAGGTAAGAAGCTGCATTTTCTCTCCAACTGCATTTAGCCAAACTTAAGTAAATAAAGAAGCCGCGTGTCATTTCTATCTTAATTTAAAACAGTTACAGTACACAAACTAATGCAGTAAAGAAGCTGCCGTTTCTCCCTAACTGCATAAGTAAAGAAGCTGTTTCTCTTACATGCACATATACGTTTAGCCAAGTAAATAAAGAAGCCGTGTGCCATTTCTCTCTAAATTTAAACACAGTACACAAACTAATGCAGTAAAGAAAATGATGTTTCTCCCTAACTGCATAAGTTTCTCTCACATGCACATGTACGTTTTGCCAAACTTAAGTAAATAGAGAAGTCTTAGCTGCTGTTTCTCTCTAAATTTAAATTAGTAAAAAGTGCACTATGCCTGCATAAATAAAGAAACTGTTGTTTCTCTCGCACACACACATAGGGTTATATTTTTTACCTGGAGGAGGACCTAGTCAGCTGGGGAAGAAAGAAGTACTGCTGTGCAAAGTGCAAACAAAGACCAGTCTGCAGAAGCTGATGTCATCATGCATGCCCTGCATGTGATGATGTCAAGAGTAAAAAAAAATTAAAAAAAAAACAAAAAAACAGGAAATTCAGAAATTAAAGGGGTCACACAGAAATTCATGGCAGCAAAATATTTTGCCCTCAAAACCGGTATTTACCAAGAAATTAGGTATGATTGAGAGGTATGATAAAAAGTTCTCAACTGTATATCTTGTATCAGTTTTAGTGGTGGAATTACATTACTTCACCAAGCTAGGAGTACATTACTTTCAATTGCCTTTAAAACACATTTATAAAGTTGTAGCATTATTCACACTTTGAAGTGTCTTGCGCCATGATTTTTACCTTAAAATTCATTTGAATTGTGCATTGATGTAGTAACAGATTCTGCGGTCCATGGCTTTAAATAAAACAATCTTACCTCTGTCCAATTGCTTATGATGGGCATTCCTGAAACAAAGAACTCTTTTTAGCCATTTTCTCATAGAAGACGGAAATTAATTAAAGGCAACCACCACAGTCATCCCTTTTTGCAGAATGTTTTCTCACCAATGTAATAGGCATGGCATAATCAGTGGCACATTTTTGGTTCCTTCTGTCAGATATGAAATCATTCAGCAGACTGCAAAGTTAACATCACCAAAACAGTCCTGTTGAAAGAAAATCTTTTTGTGGCATGCTGCAGTCAAGTTTAGAATATGTAACATCATCTTTCCTTTAAACCAAATAAGAAGACATCTACAAAAAAATGTGGCTGTCTTCAAAAAGGCACTCATGCAGAGACCCTTCAAATTTTCATATGTGAGACTAATGAAAAAAAAAAAAAAGTAAAGCTGCAATACTTCAAGGGACTGGGCTATACGTCTTCACTATACCAAACCCAAGCTAACCAGGTTAATTAATTATTGATGGGCAAGAAAATCACCAATCTCATATCAAAAATACACACTGGAACATTATTTGGATTTTATTTCCCTCAGCCCCTTTGTGGTAAGCAAGCTGCCAGACTGGTATATTATTTCTAGGTAAGAATTGTTTGGCTATTTATTATTGGCTCATTTACATCACTGGCTTCTTCTCACTCCACTTAACATTGCTGTTCGCCATCTTGTGTTTCAGTCATAGGATGGTTCAGCAAGTGAAACTGTAACTTTGCAAAACTGCCAGCCACAAGTAGCAGAGTAGTAGTGCAAAAATATAACTCTAAAGGTCTTATACATGCCCCGTTTATCAGGAAATGCTGTAGTTAAAATAAGTTATTCATTCTCCAGCTCTTCTGAATTAGGGCAACTGCGATCGAAAGATTTAATAATAATTTATAGAGGCATGTGTGTGTGTGTGTGTGTGTGTGTGCGTGTGTGTGTGCATGTGTGCGTCTGTGTGTCTGTATTTGTGTGTGTGTGTGTGTGTGTGTGTGTGTGTGTGTGTGTGTGTGTGTGTGTGTGTGTGTGTGTGTGTGTGTGTGTACGTGCGCACGCGTGTGTGCGTGTGTGCGTATGTGTTAGTGTGTGTGTGTGCGTGTGTGTGTGTGTGTGTGTGTGTGTGTGTCTGTGTGTGCATGCGCATGCGTGTGTGCGTATGTGTTAGTGTATGTGCATGTGTTTTGGGGGGACAATTTCACTCATATGGGACTTCTATGTGGCATAGCTTATACAGGTGATGAGGGTCACACCATTTTTCATTTCTTCGTTTTCTTCTTTCTGTTCTTATTGCTATGATGATTATTATTATTATTATTATTATTATTATTATTATTATTATTATTATTAGGTGGTGGCTGTAGGCAGAATGATCTGATTGCTTGTTCTTCAGAATCATAATTGCTGAAAGACAGGTATAGGAATGATCCAATGAAGTGAATTCCACAACTGGCTCTTTACAAATTTCTACATATATTTTGGCACAGTTAAAGACATTTTTGATTCTGCCATTTTCCAGTGCCACAGCAGAGACATAGTTATGTTATATGCCAGCTTGTCTAAAGGAAGTATCTCAAAAAAATGAATTGATCTGAAAACAAAGTCAAGCACTCTCCTTTTTTTTCAGTGCAGTCTGCTTTCTCTGGGGGGATAGGTTTTGCACTGCCTACAATTAAAAAATTTGACTCTGTGACTGTTTCCCTTCAGGGAAAGTTCATAAGTCCACTCACAGTGGCCTCTTTTGACGAAGGTTCATTTTAGGCATCAATAACTTGATCTTCATGCATCTAACCTGCTTCCCACCATCTGTAGACACATGTGTGTCATGTGGCAACAGAGACAAACCATGTAAACTAGTCAGTTCAGGCAGACATGCTCCTTTCAGAAAGGTTTGTAAGAAAATAAGTCCCTTATGTGAGAATATATATATATATATATATATATATATATATGAGATGAGATGGAGGGACACAATATGTATGGAAATTGTAAGCAAAAGCTATTAAAAATGTGTATTTCAGTCTTTTTGATTGTTATGCAGGGTAAATTAATATTAGGTCTGTGAAGACATTGTGGTATTAAACCCAAAAATCAGTCTCTTCAGACTTGCTGACAGTGGCCTTAACTTGCACAAGTATTTTTTTCTTTAGATCTGTATGTTACATCTTGGGCATGCTGAGTGTGAATCTGTCAAAGACAATGAGTCCGTCAAAAAATAAATAAATAAAAATAAAATACTGGCATGATACTGAGGTGTGACCAGTCTTGCACAATAAAAAGAGTACATGCTACCAGCAGATGATGAGATTTAATTTAACTCCTTTGAGAATGGCAACATAGAAAATTCTGTATAAAAGAGCCCATCTGACCTTCTACATAATCCTCCTCACAAAATCATGTTTCTCTCACTAACTATTCATTACGTGCTCTACCTCTATTCATGCTAATTTGTTAAACCTCTGCCCCTCTGGCTAATATACCCATATTTTTTAATATTTCTCCCACAACTATCGAATATGCTACTCAGATATAGAAAACACTCTAAATAATACCTATTTCACTTTACGCTCTCACTATACTCTGTCTTCTTATAGCACACATGAATTCACAATACAGCTTCTCTTTTACTGTGCATGATGAAACTACTCTGCAAATAGCAAAGCCAATTGCTTTTGATTCTTTCACTCAAACTAATCGATTGCAACCTTATACTTCTCAGTAACTTGTAACTCAAAGACTGCACATTCTATATGGAAAAATGTTTGTACTACTTTAATTATTGTACTGTTTTTATATTCTATGTTTTTATTATTGAGGAACTTTGCTCTCCGGGCCTCCACTAGAAAAGGGCAATAGTTCCGTCAGACTAACCAGTCAACAAATGTCAAATAAATAAATGTATGTCGCTAAGCCTATTAAGTACTATACGAGGATTCCACTTTACCTGGCTCATTGTCTTCTACACTTACCTTGCTGCCCATATTTGACTATTTCATTTATTTTGCACACCTCTGTTAATAATACGTGCTGCCTATTGTAACGCAGTTCATAAAAGAAAAGATCAAGTGATTTATTTACTGACATTTGATTACCGGGAAAGTATGAGTGGGTAGGAACTCATTTTCAGTGGAAGCCCAGGAAGAAAAGCTCAAAAGTATTACAAAACATTTTAAGAACAAAAATTTTAGTCTTAAAAAAAACAACTATAATATACAAAACTACACACAATATGAGAACATTGGTTAGGGATTCATGTTATATGACAATGATTTAATAGTCAAAGAAATTTTGTTATACAAGGGATAACTGACATTACCAGGTACTGATATTCCATTTAAGTTTATGCTTTAAAGAAGTGAAATCTAACAATGTATTGTTGTCTCTGTGCAGCAAGGAATTCATATTCCAAAGGCAGATTTTTTATCTACGTTCTTGGTACAAGAGATATGAACATTTATATGAACAGATGCTGTTGTCAGCTCAGGACAGGCCAATGCTACCTGGGGTAGTGACCATGCAGTGTCTTTTTCTCCCTGTCATTTTGTTCAGCTGTTCCACTCAGATGCTTAGCATCAGCTTTGTCATCATCAGTAATTTTCCTGAATAGAGTTATTATTTATAGGTTTTCCACTTTGGGTTTTTGTTATTTTGCCATTTAGTCAGTTAGGAATTATCTAGATCATGATCAAGATAATCGCCATACCAACTTGGATTAGTATAAAAAAAGGAAACATTTAAATTTTAATTTGGAGTTATTTCTCTCAGCCAGTGGTGCAGATACTCATCACTTGATAATTTTGCAGACCTGACATTTATGGTTGGTGGTCTGTTTGGATTGCTAGGCTGTCTATGTGAGGATGAGTTTTTTCCAAGTTTATGCTTGTTGTACAGATGTGTTTTTTGAAAATGTTCCTCTTGATTATTCCTTGGCTGTGGCCAGTTGTTTATGTGACCGTAGTTGTTGTCTTGCATTTCTATTTGGATTTACTGAATGGGGGGGGGTCTGTTGTGGCTTTCAAGGTGGTTGGTAATGTGTTTCTGCTTGGTTTACTGAATTTGGGGGACTGCTGTGGCTTTCAGAGGATTTGGCAATGTGCAAAAAAGTCAAAGATAAAAATGCAGTAATAAAATGGGTCATATCTCTTAGGATATCAATGGTTTGACTATAGCCGTAAAAGGTTTCCTGGGGTTTTTTGGCAGTTAAGTCAAGTCAGCAAGGGCACAAGCAGCTGTCAATGTTTTATATGCAGCAGAGTTGGGTGTTATGGGCTGGCATAATGGTTAGGGTGTTTCCTTCATAGACACAATTTGGCTAGGTTTAAAATAGAATAAAAAAAAACAAGGACAGCTATCCTAGTACTAACCTATAAAACTATGGGAGTTCAAGCTAGGCTAAATATGGCCCACAAAGACAGATAGCCAAGTACTAATCTATGTACCTATGGGAATCAAAGCAGTGGCAGCTGGCTCAGCTGCCCACCCCCCCCCCCAAAAAAAAGAGAGCACATAAGGTTTGGTACCAATCTCTTTCATCATATAATGTTTATTGACTGTCAAATCAGTGACATAATCAGTGTTTAGATTACCAAAACAAAAAAAAAAGGTTCAAGCCTTGGAATAAGAAAGATAGTTAGAGAAATCTCCAAATGACTATATTACTAGCAACAGAAAATTGCTAGCTTATTTGATTGCAAGTTAATGCATTTCTGAATATAAGTAAATTTTAACTTTAATTGTCAAAATAATTTATGAAACTTATTTATTCACCATGCTCCTCAAGATACATCAGTTGTATGAGGAATTATGAAGGACAGATAAAAAAAAATAATTAAATAACAATGAGTCAAATCTTGGACACACTCAGAAATGTAAGTAAATGGTATTATTCTTCATACTCTGGTTTAAGTCTGAACCTGAGCAAGGCTTGTAAATATGGCAGCAAGTGTTACTCTCAGGCATAATAATAATAATAATAATAATAGTAGTAATAATAATAATAATAATAATAATAATAATATTGTTTTTTCCAAGTCATTGGGTTTCATAGTGAAAAGAGTCTGTTTACCCAACATGCATTGCTCCCTCCTTAGTGAAAGCAACCTTCAGACAATCAGAGTAAGTTTGAATTACTTTAAAATAAATACATTTTACAAATAATAACAATGGGAATGAGTTTACAAGTTAAAGGTCAAGTAACTATTTATTTTTCTATTTAATATAATGGCCAAGTTGCAATTGGGTCAGGACTCCATGCAACTTTAGTGTACGTACATTTTTAAGATGTAGGATTAAACATTTCTAGTACTTTGGTAAGAGTGTATTACTACAAAGGTCATGCTCAGTTTATTTTTACACATCTCAACACCGAGAATCGTGAACACTTCCTGTATGGCTTACACTAAGGGCAGAGTATTTAACTATATTATGATACACATAAGATTTGTATTTTCGATTAAAACATGTTATTATAATTCACAAGAAGAGAAAGACAATAAGCCCTAGTGTAGTCATAATGCTGGCATTTTTGTTTTTTCATTGCAGGAGCAATAAGCTTATAGACTCCGAAATCACTGTGGATTAGACTAAACTCCAATGTAGAAGAGCTGTTTCATGATTTAGAATCCAAAACATCTAAAGGTGGCCAAGTCGTATCCAGGTCCAAGGGAGGTCAGTCTACAGCAAAGTTGCATATTCTACAGTCAGTTGAGACTCTGGCTAAAATGAGCAGACAAAAACCTTCTAAGATTGTGGAAACTGCATCTGAAGTTGAAGTTCAAACCAAAACAGACATGCTAACATCCATAACAGAACAGCCAAGTAATGATGGTTTCATTGTTGAAAATGATAAGGAAGGGGAGATCATAGCAAGTCAATCTCAAGAGGACTAAGAAGAATTTCTGGAATCCCTTCCTGAAGTTAGCAAGTGTAGATTATTTGAATTAGTTTTGGAAAAGGGATTTTTGACTTCTCAGTTAAGTAGAGGGAAACATGGTTTGCTAATAGTTCACAGGTGGCTGTCCTCCTTTAAACTAATTCAGGTCAATCCACAATTGGAGTTGAAGATTAGGTTTAGAAATTTCACAAGTCAATTATGAGCCCAAAACCAGGATCCAAATAACAAAGTCCCCAATGTCTGCAAAAGCTAATACCTCTACTCAATAATCTCAACCCCAGGGAGATCACACAACTGCTCATATTCCCAGATCTATTAAGAATAAAATAATTTGGGGATATTACATAAATGCATTTCAACTGGCACATATGGATAGAATCCAAAGTGTGCTTGAATCAAAAAAGGCTAATCCCAGAGCTTCTATGGCTGCTTTAGTCAGACTAGGAAAAACATCAACTAGCAAGCAAACACAAATGAACTGGAATTCATGGCTGGCTGTTTTTTTATAGTATATATGGCAGTCTTTATTGAAAATGATCTTCAATTGGCTTTACCTTTAATATTGTATCTATTACGCATTAGAAAAGCCCATCTTGACAGGGGGGTGGCATGGCTAGACTGTAATCAAAGGTTTTGAAAGCTAAAAGTGGTCAACACCCAGATGTGTGGATAAGTGCCATTTTAGACAGGCTATCTTCCAACAGCAACCAGGGCAAAAACTGTGATGCTCAGGGTATAAAAGCCTGCTGGGCTTTTAAGTGTGGAAAGTGCTTTGGGACTTCTTGCTATTTTTCTTACACATGTCCACACTGTGGGAAATCTCTTCTAGTTTTCATTTACTGACAAAAACATGAGTCACTTCAGACCTATGTCCGGAGAATACAACAGCAAATTGAAGTTTCAAGCAAATAAGACAAGGTCTTCTTGAGTGATGGATCCTTTCAAGGTAACACAAACCTTTTTATCCAGTGGAAGCAACAGCAATAAGTCATCCCACTCTACTATTAAGGTCCAATAACTCACTTGTGAACTAGAATATAACCCTAACCCCCGAGTTGCAAAAGTGTTATTACCGGGTTCTACAAGAGGTTTTTCTTTGAAATTAAATACCCCCCTTAATAAAGGGATTGTTAAAAATCTATAAACTAAAAAAAAAATAATACAGAATTAAACATTTTGAATGAAGAAGTACAAGGCAGAAGAATGATCAGTTTTGTTATATTTTTACCATAGGATAATTTCTGAACCACGCCCATTGCACTGACTTCAAAGAAAAAAGGCAATGAATATCACCTCATTCATCACCTCTCCTGTTTAGCAGAATTTTCAGTTAAAGCTTTTATTTGCAAGGAAGATGCCAATGTAAACTACACTACCTTACACAATGTGCCTGTACTTATTCAGAAGTTCAAAGAAACTTGGTTAGGCAAGCTTGACATTAAAGCAACATTTCACTTATTGCCTATACAAGAACAAAATTGGTCAAAACTCAGTTTTTCTTTAGAGGGTCAATGTATTACAACAAGGGCATGCCACTGAGCTTTGCAGTGGCTTCTCTTATTTTTGAGTCTTTCAGCACAGCTATGCACTGGTGCTGACAACAAAAGGCAACAACCAAGCTGCAATTCATTTTCTGGATGGTTTCCTTATCACTGGGGAGTGAGATCAAGGTGCTAAAGAAGGCATGCAAATCTTCCATGATTTATGTGAACACCTGGGGGCTGTTGCATCACATTCCTAGATGTAGAAATATATGTTATTGACAAATCTTTTAAGCTTCCCATTGACATGTTACAATAGCTAAGGCAGCCATTAATTAATTTCTAGTGGGTTCCAAAGCAAGCCAGGTCATGCATCTGCTACGTCTGCTTAATATTACCTGAAAGGCAATCTCTCCAGGAAGGGCATTCACAAGGACCTTAGAAAATATATTGAATGGGAGACTGAAGCAAACACTGTTTGAAACATATTTCCAGAAGTATCAAAGAAGAGTTAGTCTTGTAGAAAGTGTTTCTTGATCAGTAAAATGTGAGTCTCTCTTATGGTAACCAGACTGGGTGACTTTTGATTCCCTCCAAGATTACACTAATGCAGTGACCACTCCTGCAATGGGAGGATATTTGGGTGAGATGGTTTTCAGCAGAATGGGCTACCACCTGGTTGGAGTCAGTCAGTCAGGAGCGATATCACTTTTTTAAGAGTTTCCATAGTTGTGCAGCAGCATACAATTAGCAAGATCATTTTAGAGATAGTAAGTTAATTATACATTATGATAATCAAGTTGTTGTGTCAATACTCCTAAGTAGATCATCATTGTAAGTATCCAGTTTATTTTTAGGTTATTAGTGCTTCTACGTTTAGAAATCTACATAACTTTCTCTGCCAAACATGTGCCTGGTGTTTGTAATGCTGTTGCTAGCAGCTTATCACATCTACAGATTTCCAGGTTTGTTTATTAATTCTGGAAACTCAGCAGTTCCCCACATCATTACTGCCACAGATTTGACTTCTTGAATTAGAATGATGATTTTACTGCGTTAATTCTAGGGCTGAAAATACTAGGAGAGCGTATGATGTTGCTTCATCAAAATTTGAAGCATTCTACACCAGTTTACCAGTCAGAGATAGGCACTGGAAACTTCAGGTCCTTATGCACTTCTTCCTTCATGTGCACTTTTCAAGATTCCCCCAATCTCCTCACACACAAAAATTACAGCATTAGGGTGGTTGGCTACATGCCTAACCCTACACAGCTAGGCACAGCATTGGGTTATCATGTGACTATGGAAAGATTGGAGCTACATAAATGAAGAGCATAGAATCTCACAGTACCTAACTGGGGCTAAATTACTCCCCATTGTCATATATGGGGTAATGAAATTAGTTAGGCATTTCAACTCTTTAGAAATATATACAACTTTATTTACAATTATTTACACGGGTCTATGCTGGGGCTTTCAGAGTAAGTGAATTAGTCCTGTCACTATGGTAGAACAATGTTATAATAACAAATAATTTGGCAGTAAAATTTGGTGGATGAAATCCAAAACTAACCAAATTGGAGAAGGTCAGCAATCAAAAACCTTAGCTTCTTGCCTGGTGCATGGAGCTTTAGCAACATGGCAATTAACAGATGGGTTTTCTTATAGTGATTTGGTATTCGGACTGACAGAAAGGCAGCCAGTAACTCCTTCAGCAGCTAATTGATCAATAGGGCATTAGTTCTCACTAATTTAGAATAAGACATGCATCAGATTTAGCTTAGGGTGGGCATTCAGTGGAGGGAATAAAGCACTCAGTAAGATGGAATTCAGAAGCTTTTCTCAGGTATACTATGTGGTTTTTACTCCCTTTCAGTCCACTCTTGCTTCTGACTATAGACCATTCCTTGTCTAGCAGAGCAGCCTCCAGAGCAACAGTCAAGCCCAAAGGCTTGAATCTCAGTCTTGATCCTGCCCATTGGATGGTAATTTGGCAAGACCACCCAGGTTTATCATGGTTCCATTTGTTAACTTCCATTGAGAGACCATATGCCATCAATTGGGTGCTTGATACATTGTTAATGTACTTTGGTGGCAATGATTTGTGTTACATTCCAAAATGCACCCTTCATGGTAAAATGTCAGTAGACTTGACCATGCTGTGTCAGAAGTACCCATGTAAAACTCTATTTTGATCAGCCATCATACCAAGATTAAGCTAGCATGGTGCGTGCAAACTGACTACTATTGAGATGATGTCAGTTTTTGAACTGCAGGATATCTAGACCAGGAGTTGACACTGGTTTCTCCATAATCAAAAACATGCACTTAGTTGAATCCAGTCCAGATTTCTATCACATTGGTGACATGTGCTTGAATGATATTGGTTGGGACTTGTTACATTTACAGATAGCACTATATATTCAGACATTTTTATAACAAAAATATAATAATAATAATAAAATCAATGAAAGGTAATACTTATGGTTTGGAAGTGTGTGGGGGGCTAAAACAGCATGCAGTGCATGGTGGTGGGCAAGTGCCATTTGTGGCCTTGTATTTCCTTTTTATCCCCCATGCTTTTCTGAACCATGGATAGTTTAGTACCACATTAAGGGGTTGAGAATTGGGTCAGGGCAAATTTATGATTCATGGTGATGGCAAAGATGAGGAGGTGCCGTGTACTCCACACAGTATGGGGGGTGGATGAGGTCACACAGATGAGGGGACACCATGTGACAATTAATGGAAAAAACAGTTTTGTTTTAAACAAAGTTCTCCTATGGTGTTGGATGTAATTTATTACAAACAATATATTTGGTTGAGTTTATGTATAAAAGTTATTTAATAAAAAACACATTGCAAAGGCAGTCTTTGTATTTGTCTTTTTTGGATAAGGGGAAATGTAGAAAAAACTGTTTAAGATTTGAATACAGGCATTGAAGTAGGAAGTGCTTTGCATGAACAGAACAATATTACAGTTGTCTTAAACTAAAACGCTCTTATCCCCATTACAGAACCCCTGTCACTGTCAAATCCAGTTTGATACAAATTGGTGACTGTTTTTTTTTTTTCACTTTTTGTCAGGTCTTAAAGTCTGTTATTTTTCTTGGATGGGAGTAGAACAGTGAAAGATCCCATCTCTACAGGTGTGATGATATCTTACTTTTTAACTAATCTTTTTCAGAAAGCTACAACCCTGGATTAAGGCAGTCTAATAATAGGATGGAATTCCATGAAAATTCGCTGAAAGACATATTGTTAAAATCAGTCACACAAGCATTTACTTATGAATGAATATAGCATTTCTTTTCAAGATAATTTCTGTAATCCAATGGACAAGAATTGTATCATTACATCTCCTTTCATCTATTAAATTAGCATAATGCAAACATGACAACATATACACCCTGCTCCATGCAATAAAATCTTAAAGTTCTGATTATGACCTAGACATCACAGATTTGATTAGTGGCCTGGGAACTAGGGAATCAAAAAAGAAGAGAGAGAGAGAGAGAGAGAGAGAGAGAGAGAGAGGCATGATGTGGTAATGACTGTTTGCCTCTCTCAAGGGGTTGCTTGGATATGCATGCTTGGAGAGCAAATTCTATTATTAAAACTCCCAGTGAAAATGGACAAATTAGAAGCATCCATCCATCCATACATACACACACACACACACGCACATATATGCAAACACACTCATACACACGCACACACAGGCACATACAGGCATACACACACACACACACACACACACACACACACACACACACACACACACACACACACATACACACACACACACACACACACACACACACACACACACACACACACACACACATACACACACACACGCACACACACACATACACACAGGCACATACAGGCTTCTGAAATTGTTACCGTCTCTTGATCTGCCATTGTTCTCTGCGTTGCTATCAGCAGTAAGGTGATATTCACAAGCAATGTTGGATCTTCAGTGACATCAGCTTCCACCACTGGGGTCCCTGTTTCCTCGTCATGGGGTTGTGATACATACACTGTCCATGGATTGGTTCTGGGCCAAGTAAACACATGCCCTGATGAAAAATCTGCTGTATCTCTGGAAACTTTCCTCTGCTTTTGCTGTAAGAGTGTGCTCAAATACAATAACAGAATCAAATTGGTTCAACTTAGTGTCTACCACATCAGATGGAAACTTCTCATACAATCCAGTCTACATATAAATAATGCATTGAATCAATTGCTTCTCCTCCAGAGTGAAAAAATCGATCAACAGTTTCAAATAATTGAAACTCAAATCCAAATTTAAGAGCTGCCATTTATTTAACAAGTCACGTATCGCCATACATGGGCATTTTAAGTATTCTAAGCCCCCCTGGTATAATACACACTTTAAGACAGGTTTCAAAATGGTACAGCTGTGTCTGAAGCTTCTTAAGTTTAGACATTGCAGTCTCTATTGAGAACAACTCTCTCCATGGCATATTCATATCAAAATCATCACCAACATTCTCATTATAGTTTGTATGGGCATCATACAAGAGCAGAGGATTCTCATTCTTCTTAAGATAATCAAGGAATCTCTCAGAACGTAGTCAAGGGCAAAGGGTTGAGGGCCTCTAGATTGAATGCCAATGAAACAGGGTTCATGGAGGAATTAAATGAGCAAAGGGGAAGATTTAAAGAAAGGGGTATAACGTTCAGGAGGTAGATACCATATTAAACAAAGTCCCTGGACAGATAACTATGCAGTGTAAACCCTACTTTTCAGAAGGGCCCTGGAACAGGAATAAGGGGACAGCTATAACGCAGACACAAGTTCCCTTAGTATACTCTAGTAATGTAGGACGACTAATAGAGATAATAAAGAAATATTGGCAAATACTTGCTATAGACCCTGAGGTCTGTGATATAGTTGGCAGTAAACCAAGCTTTGTATATAAGAATAAAAAATCCTTAAAGAGGATGTTATGCTACCTGAGAAGGGTTGAGAGACCCCTCACTGATACTGAGAGATATGGGACTTTCCCATGCTCAAGGTATAATTGGTGCAGGTACTTAGATATGACTGGGCCCTTCATACACCCTGACACAGAGAAACAGTTGGAATTTAGGACAACTGCTGACTGTAATAGTTGTCATTTAGTATACTTAGCCATCTGCCAAGCATGTTCTAGATTTTATATAGGCAAGACAGACAGACAGTTGCGGGATTGTGTTAGGGAGCATATTTATAATTTTAATAATTCTATCCTGACCAATGCGTTAAGTAAACATGTTGCACATCAGGATGTATCACACACATTCAGATTTATGGTGATGGAGGTGCTACAGATAGATTCCCGGGGTGGGGATATTCGGAACAGAGTAGAAAATATAGAGTTAAAATAGATTATTAGGGTGAGAGCCACAAGAGGTAAGGGCCTGAATGACAAGGTTTCTATTAAACCTGTCCTGAGAGGAAAAAAAGCTTATAAATAATAAAATGAGTGTTTTACTTCAGTGGATTGTTTTTAAAAACATGTATTTCTTTTTTATTTGTTCTTCTATGTGATTTTATGCATAATTGTATGAGTGCATATGTACATTTTACTATCTTTGTTGTTTTACCTTTATTTCTGCTGTGATGGGTAGGTATCTTGGTTCAAGTAAAACTTGTTTAATATATGTTAATGAATGTAATGGTACTTTTGGTTCACAGCTCTTTAAATAGCATGTTTGTTAAAACAGAATGTTGTCTGATGAAGCAGTTGGTTGAACTGTGAAAGTACTCACAATAAACTTTTTTGGATTATCTTCTGAATATTTTCTATGGTTTCAGGTTGCCTTGGGATTGTTCACCAAATTTTTCTTTTCATTCTTTATTGTTGTCCACAATATCCATGACAATACACAACTGTGTGCTGAGCTCATTGTAAATGGAGGCACCTATACTGAGCCAAAAGATTTAGCAAACCTCCTGGCAGATAAATTAATATCCAACTTTACTCCTCTCTCCCCTCAACTTCCCTCATGAAATATCATCAAGTATAACTCCCCCTACTATCACTAGGGAACAGGTCCTTAATGGTCCCCCAAGACCAAGAACACTTGATCAATGGGTCAAACAATATCCCTCCAATCCAAGATGCCTCCTAAATAGCATGAAATATGACCTATCAGGGTCTCTGGAATTACTATTTAACTATAGCCTCCAAACAGGATTCATGCCTCATGAATGGACAAAGGCAAAAGTCATCCCTCTGCACAAAGGCGTGTCATCTACAGACCCTGGAAACTGCTGACCCATAAGTCTCACTAGTCTTATATGTAAAGCCATGGAAAAAAATTATCATGGAGATGATCAATAGAGATATAGTAAACCTCCAGACACTGGACCCTACTCAGTTTGGTTTTGTCAAGGGCAGATCTTGCCTACTCAACCTGGTGGACTTCTTTGAGAAGGTCACCAAAGCAATGGATGAGGGCAAAATCATTCACATTGCCTACCTTAACCTGGCCAAGGCATTTCACAAAATAGCCCACTCAGGCATTGTTGACAAAGTCAATAGGTTGGATGCAAATCCGTACATCATCCGGTGGATAGCAAACTGGCAGGAAGTTAGAATTGGGGAGTCCACCACTACAAAGAGACAAGTCACAAGTGGAGTCCCTCAGGGATCAGTCCTTGGACCACTCCTTTTTGGCATTTACTTCTCAGAAGTCAAGGCTAATGTCAGTGGTCTCTTGCTGACTAAATTTGCAGTTGATTGCAAATTATGAGCTATCACTGAAACTTACACTGACACTAATGTTCTCCAGAAGGGGCTAACATAGACAAACACCTGATGTGAGAGACATGGACTAAAAATAAATGCCAAAAAATGCATAATAGTATCCTTTGGGAAGTCATCCATCCCTGGTAATTATCATATTGACAACACACCCATTAGAGTTGACCCAGTAGTCATGGACTTAGGGACACACATAGATAGTAATCTAGCTTTTGATCATCACATGTCTACAGTGGTGAGGAAATCATTCTATGTTGTGCAACTTATAAACAAAGGTATGGCATCTGAGTCCAAGGAAGTCATTGCTCTGCTGTACTCGGCATTCATCAGACCAATCATTGAGTACAATGCCCCCTTTGGTATGTATCTAAACAAGCATATCTAATAACTGGAATATCCACAGAGGTTCCTCACTAAAATAATACAGGGCGTAAGTAATTTGTCCTATGCAGACCGCCTCAAGGCCCTATACCTGTATTCTGCCTCCTACAGGCTTTTGAGGGGAGTTCTATGCCTGGCATACAAGGCATTGTCAAACCCCACCCCACTCTATTGGACCTGCTCCATATCCACAAAATGAGCAGTACCAGAATTACCCATTCTAAAGGTGTAAACATTGTGTGTGATATAAATAGGACCTGCTGGAGAGATAGGTATGTATTCCAGAAACTACACTGTTTATGGATCAGGCTCCCCATCCATGTGAAGCAGAGTTCCTCCCTAACCCAGTTCAATTGCAGCTTGGACAATTAGATGGGGAACCAGAAACTCATCCCTGGTTTGGCACCTATGACTCTAATGGAACCAGGTAACCTGTAAATGATTCATCTCACAGGCCCATGCTTACACTTATCAAAGGTATCAGAACTTGTCAGAGATTTGGAATGCATGGCTAGACTTAAAAAGGCCTTTGTGGTCATTAGCCTAGTAAACACCTATGAACTTATGAACCTATAACATTTGTGAGTGTCTGGCACAACATTTGACACAGCATGCCTCAGCTTAATGGGGATTTGTCTCTTCTCCTTTGACCAAAAATATGATTCTGCTAATCTGTACTTCTTGGAGGTTAAATGAATGTATATGTATTACAGAATGTTTTCAGAGGGGCATAAAATAATACTGTGTCTAAGAAGAAAGTTATAAATGTCTGATTTCTTCAGTTGACATTTTTATTGGTGCATACATAAGCAAAACATTCTATGAAACTTTCTTGAAAAAAACTTTAATCTAAGTTTAACTAGGTCTAGAGGTGGGTGTTTTTTTTATTTTATGTTGTTTAACAGGATTGCCAACTTTACTCCACAGATTAGGTATATGGATTGCATTCAATTTATTTGCAGATTCGGATTCCAGAAAAGTGTCCTAAAAATTGGTTATAGTAGACCTTGGTAAATCTCAAACTTTGAATCTTGTTGCAAGTAATTCAGGGTGCTACCTGTCACTACATCTCATGTATTATTTTATCTGTATGGATGTTTAATATAATGAAAGATAAAACAAAAAAATGCTTCTTTACAAATCTGAAGAAATATAGACTTTGTCTCTTATGACAACCTTAGAATGTTCCCTTAATAGCAGAATGCTTCAGGCATAACGTAATAAGACATTTTGCACTTCCCACAGCCTAAGGCAAAAACAAAGATGCCATTTCATATCAGAAGAATGTAATGGCTAATACTGTGTCCTGGACATCTGCTGTAGTGTACAGTAAAACCATTTAAATGCATACTGAATCTCAGGATGAAGCTTCGAAGTTGAGAGAATTGTTTGCAAAAATGTAATATGAATCTGGAGACTAATGAGATATGGCTGTAATAGCATCAGTTTGACACTGAATATTCAGCCGAGCTTCTATATGAAGGAGTAGGTGTTAAGGTTACCAAGGCAGAAAACATTTTTCTCCATCTGAGGCAGTAGAAATTTAATTTTAGAAAATTCAATGTTTCCAAAGCCCAGGGTTAATTCAGACAATATGCAGCTGTCTTGAGGCTGTGGAATAGAGAAGCAATGATATTCTACCTTTATTGATTTTATTCTGAGGTATTCCTACCGAGAGTGTTGCATGCATTTAGCTAGAAATATAAATCTGCACTAACAATATCACATTAAATCTCTGTGCAGATGCAAAGGCCACTATGGACACTAGCAAAGATACCTATCCTTCAAAATACAAGAAGCAATGTTATCATTGGAGTGATGATCCGGAGATTGCACAGTTTCGTGCACATCTGTACAAAAATGAATATCTATTTACAGAGACAGGCCACTGAAGTATTCTTTGCATCCACATATATGAAGATTATTGTTTTTCAAAACCAAAACATTCTGTGTGAAGAAAGACAGGCTACCAAGAGGTTATCAAATTTATAAAAAGATGTCATAGAGTGATCCTGATTGATATTTTTGAGACATCAGATACCTTTGATGATTGAAATAGTGTAGCAAACTCTCTGACAAACACATGGCAACAATGTTCTGGTTGCAGACAATACATGTGCTGCCTGAAATTCGCCTTCCTATGCATTCTGACGAACAGGCACATACGCACACTGCACATGCACAGAAAAACACATTCATGTTAGCTGCATGCTATTGACAGAGACATTTCATATCTGACAGGCAAAAGTTTGGGCTTTTCTTAGCTATGATTGTTTTGTCTCAATCTCTTTTTCTGGTTGTTTCTTCCTCATGAATATGTGAAAAAAGTTGATTCAGGAGATAGCAAATTTAATCTTCTTATGGATGAAAACTGGTGGGCAAAATTATATACTGATGCATTTTATTATTATTATTTTAAATATCGCAGGCATTGATATATTCATTGCTGACTTTCAGTATCTATGTGAAGAGACAAAAACATTACTCAATTAAATCCTCATGATAATTAAAATGTGCATACATTAAACAAATGATACAGTCTAATGTTTTACTTACCAGACTCAATTCACACACATGCAATAAAATGAAGATTGGATCAAGCTTAATCCCTTGCAAAATATGCTACTCATGGATTACAGGAAGGAATTCATAGGAATTATATACAGTTAATAGTCCTAGTAGATGGAAACAAGAATAGAAAATGGCAATACACAACTCACAGGCACACTGTCATGTTACTGTAAATCACCTTCACTAGTAGTAGGACACTGTTCAGCTGGAATAACAGGAAAATAAGGCCAGCAAGAACAGCTAGACTCCACTGCACTTCTACAGGAATAAACACAAACACACACACACATGCAGACAATTATATACAGGCACATAATACATACACAAATGCAATGACATGAAATATGCACACACATGCATGTGCACACACACACACACACAGACAACTATATACAAGCACATAATACATACACAAATGCAATGACATGAAATATGCACACACGCACGTGCACACATACACACACTCACGCACACACGCACATATGCAGACAACTATATACAAGCACATAATACATACACAAATGCAATGACATGAAATATGCACACACATGCACGTGCGCACACACACACACACACACACACACACACACACATATGCAGACAACTATATACAAGCACATAATACATACACAAATGCAATGACATGAAATATGCACACACATGCTCGTGCACACATACACACACACACATGCACACACACATATGC
The DNA here is from genome assembly GCF_019279795.1 of Protopterus annectens. Lineage (NCBI taxonomy): Eukaryota > Metazoa > Chordata > Ceratodontiformes > Protopteridae > Protopterus > Protopterus annectens. The sequence continues at coordinate 64,465,562 of NC_056746.1, read as the reverse complement.
AGACAACTATATACAAGCACATAATACATACACAAATGCAGTGACAGGAAATATGCACACACATGCATGTGTGCACAGATACACACACACACACACACACACACACACACACACACACACACACACACACACACACACACATGCAGACAACTATATACAAGCACATAATACATACACAAATGCAGTGACATTAAATATGCACACACATGCATGTGCACACAGACGTGCACACACACACACACACACACACACACATGCAGACAACTATATACAAGTACATAATACATACACAAGTGCAGTGACACAAATTATGCATACACATGCACGTGCACACAGACACACACACACACACACACACATATGCAGACAACTATATACAAGCACATAATACATACACAAATGCAGTGACACGAAATATGCACAACCATACACGTGTCCACACACACACACACACACACACACACACACACACACACACACACACACACACACACACACACACACACATATATGCAGGCACACAACTACACTTAACACACATATATATGAATGTATTTGTGCATGTGTGGTAAATGGCAAGTAACATGCTTGCAAGAGCTGTATACTTAACATATATACATTGTACTATGTTTAACACCCAAGTCATAAGCCATACTCAACCCCCAAAGTTTCACCTGCAGGTAAATGTCTGCTCTTCACTAGTGTTATTTATATTGAAGCACACAGGCTGCTAAGGTTTGTATCTCCATTTTCCTATCTGCTGTTCTTCATTAGTTAATGGTGCCTTGTTGCCATATGGTCCACTCAGACGCTGGGGTGTTTCTCTGTACTATGCTGTAGTATTTAATGTATTGCTATCATGGATGGCACATAATAGGTTTGTACTTACGTTACCATTTGCAGCACATTCTGTTACATAAAATGTATACTTATTAGGCATGCGAGTCTATAACTCATGTATATTTCAGTGCTGTTTTCTTCTGCACACTCACTGATTCACAATTCATATAATATCTGTGAGACTGCCTACAGTTTCAAAACTAACTTTTCTGCAGCACAGAGAAATCAAAGAGCATTTTTTATTAGAAGGAGACAGATGTCATTCCCATCTCTTATACATGAACAGTAGGTACACCAGTTTAGTCTGCCAGTGCTATTTGGTCAACCAAATAACTAGTAAACATCTGTTTCGTAGAGCATGAAACTGCTAGTAAGAATATTATGTATCACAAATGGCTAAAAACATCTGTAAGGTGAGAGATGAGTGAAAGACTGCAGCAGTGAAACTAAACTGATTCATATGTGACAGTTTTAATATGAATGATGATAAATACTATAGTAATATGGAACTTGCAACAGATCACTGTGTTGCCATGCAAACTTAAAATTATTTTCTGGAACTATATGTGTTGTTCAGTAGTCTTTTTAATGTAAGTTTGAGGTTCCTGCCAGAAATAGATACACGGGAATACAGAAGAACTGCCACACCACTTAGTGACTGTTGCACATGGTGCCATATCAATGAATTTTATGAATGGGGTGCACTATGTATCAATGCGGTTCGGTAACACGTTATCATTCCCTTAGACTGCCAGTGCCCCTCCTATGTAGTGGATGTGTTACACAGCTAGTGTTGTCCAGACTGACACATCTTGTGATTTAGGACTGGATACAGTTATATATCAGTGTTAAATTGTATTCAAGCCTGTGTGCTTACAGAGCTCACCTGCCTTTGGTATTGTACCCATGAAGGTAAGCACAGGGCATCTTCTGTCTTATTATAAGTTAAGTGCAGCACTTCGTTAACTCAAAGACGTTTTGTTATCCTTCCTCATGTAAATCCGATGGTAATATGAGACGGGGAGGAGCAGTATTGCTCATTATTATAGTTTTAATTTCCTGGTTTCCATCAGCTCTAGTCTGCATCAAATTACTGGAAGTGGGATCCATGAATGGTAAGCCATAATCTTGAACGTTTTCATCCTTTTCATTTCATTAATCTATGACTACATTGATACAGCAGTGATCCATCAGATTAGCAAATATACCCAACTGTACCCACATGATCTTTTCTTTGTAAAAGGAAGGATTAGAAGCTAGTTTATAGCTTTTATGACTCAAATCCAATGTGAACCTATTGACTTTCTCTGTCTTAATGTGTTGTTTTGAATACATTGCTTAAAGCTGGACTCATGACCGCTCCACCATGACTTGGCTTCCTACTAGATTTGCTTTGTATGTATTTGGATGTCAGTAGGCAACACCAACCCTTATGTCATCAGAAGCAGTACCATCATCATTGGTGTAGTGCTGAGCCATATGGCTCATGCTAGAAATGCCTTTCCAGCTCGACTTGCCCATCTGTGATTCAGAAATATGCAAGCTGTGACAAGGTGGGAGCTCATTATCAGCCAATTTACGTGTTTCCTGAATTGCAGTTACTACCACGATGTGCAGCTCATGTGCATTTGCCCCACCATAGATATATGTTGAGAATATTTCTGGACATCAGACATACCTCCCATATACATATCACTGCTCATGTGACGGTCATCTGGTATACTGGATATGACTTTACATCCCATTATTTCCTTGCTACTGGAGCTATTCCAACATTGTCCCAGGACATCTCAGTCTCTGCTTACTGTTGTTATGCATGTGAGGCTGAGGAACTGCTATGGGATTTTCTGTCACATTAAGTGCGGATAATAAGCACTCAGCTTAACTAACCAAGCTGGCTTAGCCTCATCAGATATGTCAAAACAATCAAACTTTTTTTAAGATTAGTGTACAGATGCTGGATAATATCCGATGCAGGGTGGTATTCTCTAGACCTCTTCTGCCTGGTTTGTGGGACATTGTTCAGGAGTGACAGCGCTGGGTATAGATCTGAAAGCATGCTATGGGACACAGCCATTATTATTTGTAGCATTGTGGATGCTGTCTGGGTACTGGTCATACACAGACATTTAGGACGTGGCCAAGGACTGTCATTACCACTTTTGCATTACAGTGTGCAGCTGACAGCAATATTGTCTGTGCTGGAAACACACAATGCATCAAATGTACAATCAGTGCTGTCAAAGACATTAATCACTCCTGTTATTTGATGGAATTGTGCAAAAGAGGAGTTTTTACTACCTGATTTTGAGACATATGTATATATTTCTGTCAAAGAAGAATGATGCAGTCCAAGAATATGATCCTTCTTCCTGAGGTTTCAGGAAAACCCATGGTGTCCTTGGCAGGTTACTGAAAAATGTCTGTTTCCATTTCCTCGTCTGCTGTCATTATGTTCATTTTCACCAGTACTTCATGGCTCTAGACTGGTCTAGCATGCTACTCAAAATGCATACAAGCAAGCAAAGCTTATGGAGTTAATTTGGTAATACTGTTTGTATTTCAGATGTTAAGCACAGTATACAATAATGTTGCATGGTACTGAAGCTGCCTTACTTGCTAACATATTAGATCTTAGATCTGTGACATGAAGTGTGCAGCTGCAACAGTCACCACCAATCATTTTCTAATAGAATAAATGAAAACGTGTCTACAATTATTTAACTACAGTTGTTTTGTTGAATGTAATTGCATATTGAATTAATTCTTATGTCTGATCCTGCTAGATTATTGTTAGTCTAATCTACTGATGTTGCTGCTCACTTGCACAAATTATGACATTTTTTTATTCAGTATTGACTTCCTTGTATTTATTTATTGCTTATTAAATTGTACTTTACATTACTATAGTGGTGCTACAGCCCTTCATCATTATGTACTAATGTAACTTACACTGTATTGACTGCATTTTATTATTTGGCTTTGTACAACACATGCAGAAAATGAACTGGGTTGGTTTGAATCACTACATTGTCATGGTAAAGTGACAAGCAAATAAAGAAAAAAAGAAGCAAACGTTGACTAGTTCCCCTGCTGAATTATATGTAAATAAATAGACATATATATAGCTAGAGAGAGAGAGACAGACAGACAACAGACAGATAAACTGAATAAATAAGTAAAGGTACCTCTTTGAAACTTTAGTAGTCCTTACAGCATTTCTGAATTATTATTAGCCTTTTATGAATGTTTGTTGATGGCTACAAGCTCATTTATGTGGACATTTCAGACCATGACTCAAGCCTTTGTTCCAACATTCCACACTTCACGTACACATGTCTTAGAACCACTTCTATGACTTAGTCTTTAAGGAACATGCCAGAAGATGAGATACAACTCAGGCCGTCATGGTGTCAGTGATGAATGAGTACCACAAATCCAAGACTCAGACTGCTGCTACCTAAACATCACCAGTGTATCTAGTACACATCAACAACTCTATACAAGCACAGGAAAAGAAATAGCACACACAGTCCAATGACTCTCCTCCCAGATTATAACACAGAGGATTATGGGTGGGTCTCTGACCATGACTGTGGTATTATCTGTTCAAGACATGGATGCCAATAAATTCACTGCAAAGCTCAAGAGTGAATACCGACATCCATTTCAAGAGCGCATAATTTAGGGTTAAGCTCAGAGACCCGATCACAATTGTTCATAGTCCATGGAGCTTCGCTCCATGTACTACTAGTTACAAAAAATAACATCTTAAGTGTTTTGCCTGCTTTTAAAGCCATAAAGCACTTAGCAAACACTGTCAAAAAGACACTATCAAAAATATGTTGTCTTATATTAGAGTAAGAAAGTCAAGAAAGACAGACTGTAAGAAAGTCAGGGAAGATTATTAACACAGACAGCAGGCAGGAAGAAATCTGTTATAATTCTGATGCTGTCAGTTGCTGGCTACTACAGCCAATTTTCACTGCCTAGTCCGATTATCCAATTTTAGTAACTTAAGCAAGGTTGCATAACCTTTGTTAAGATTGGGTCTCACAATACTGAAGCACTTAACTGTTTTTTTTTTTTTTTTTTTTTGCAATATTGAAGGATAATCACCCTGTTTTATGCATTGCAGAAACTGTTATGCATGATTATACAAGTTTACTCTAAATGAGTATAAATTCATTTGCTATCAATCATTTGATAAAAAAATCCCTACCATTTTGTCCATATGTGGGATTTGGGGGTGGTTGTTCATCTGAGAATGACTTCATAAATATCAGAGATGTAATTTTATTCTAGAAAAATGTTCTGTGAAACCAAGTAATATAGCAGCTGCACTTTGCCTAGATGTCAGTATCACAGTGATTCATGGTTACCATGCATGCATGTTATTTGGGTTTGGGACACAGTATAACAGGTAATATCATAGTTGTACAAATGTGAATAAGGAAACAATAATATTAGTCTCCGAAGCTTGTCAAAATGCATCCTATACTTTTCATGTTTGCCAAGCATATAAATAACTTGCTACTTCTAGCTAAAAATAGGTAGAGAAAGCATGCTGCATTTCATAACCTTGAGACTGTATTGGCTACCATATACTTGGGTTAAAAAATGAAAATAAGCCTAAATTTAGGTTTTTAAATGGGGAGTGGTAAATATAGATAGCAGCTTTAATTTCAACACTGAAAAGGCAGAAATAATATATTTGGGTTAGTTTTCTATTTTGCACTTATCAGTCAAATTGTTTTGGGCATCTAGAACACACTAATATGCATTTTCTGATTTGTCTGTCATCAGGGCAAATGCTAAGGAATTGGTAAGGCTTTTTTTCAGGGCTCCCAACTAACCATGTATGCATATGTTGCATGCAAAATGATGACTTTAAAACACATGTACCATCAATTAGTAAGCAGGGAGTATGGTTGATATCAAACACAACTAGTGTGGACAGTGATTAGTATATCTGAAATAAGCTGGCTAATTCTTTATATCTTTTTTATCAGAACCTATTCAACTCTTAAATAATAGATAACAGGACTGCAGTCATGTGTTGGAGTAACATGGTACTGCTGAGTTACCATATCACTGTCTCTAATGTAGGGTTATTTTAGTGTGCCATTTTATTTGCAAAACCTGCACTGTCCTCACAAGCATTTTACTGGCAGTCTGGGGTGATGATATGAAATTAACAAATGAGGAATGTTCTTGCCTTATGATAGGACACTACAATTTAAGGATCAAGTGGAGAAGATGGGTATTCATTGACCCATCTGGTCACAATATGTCCTTGGTAACACTATTCCTGCTTAACCACCAGTAACATATTCAATTGATCAATCATTCTAGGTCCACCATGCCATGGAACCATTCAACACTAGTCTGGACCATTCCTTTTCACTGGTTACCCGACACTAAACAACACCAAATCACACAGGTACACCATATGCCCGGTAAGCAACTACACTCAGCCTCACCTCAATAGGTCATGACCTCCTGCAACTAAAATAACAACAGGGATTTTTTTTTTTTTTTTTTGATATGAGGGCTGAGATGTGTTTGTTACTGATTGTGACAGTGGGTAAAGACCAAGCATTTAGAATGAAATCAGCTACTTACTCTACTACATTAGTCTGTTATGTAGAACTTCCCACATTTTGCCTTTAGGCATATTTTGCCCTTTGAAGTGTGGTGGCATAGAAACTCCAGTATTGTATGCTCCTTGCTACAGGTGTTTTATCTGCACACCTGCACTACCTACTTCACATCATTCTTGTGAATTGCATGCCTTACAGTTAGGGAAACAGTAGACTAAGTGATAAATCACAATATGCAACTGGTCATGTCACTTGTCAAATGTGAATTAAATACCACACCTAGCATAAACGTCAACAATACAAGTGGAGAAAGAACATTCACATACTTATACCGCTAGCTTGGTAAGGACTGTTATGAAGTATTTCAGAGATGAAATACTGTATAAACAAATCAAGATCATTAAACTAAAATCGAAGTAAAAATAAAATGCTGTTTTTTTAATTACCAGGTAACAAGTCATATGCTTGCAAGTCACACTGTTCAGATATTGCATCTGTGCACAGCTCTGAGCTCCTGAACACTGTATTACATATGTCACAAAAACATTTGTTCATATAGGTAGACTGTATAGTTTTTTTTATATTTATAATGATATGGAGAATTGTGACAGGAAGTTTATGAGTACCAAAATTCTATGAGAGCAATTATCTTATGATATAACAACAACCAAGTTACAAAAATGTTCATATAGTTATTTACCTATTTTCTTTATAATGAAGCATAGAAAATGACAGGAAGTTTTTGCATATTAGAAATACTGCAAGGAGGTATAACTTTATGATAATGACAATAAATAATATTTTCACTTGGTACAGAGTTTTGGCTTTAAAATGGCCCCTCTTTTTAAACACTGGTAAAATAAGATACATATAATTGTGTATTTTTAATTTGTGTGAATTCGCTTTTCATGGACTGGAATGCAGTGCTGTGAAATTCAATGACTGCACAGATGGGCAAGTGCGCATTTGTGTGAGCACCCAAATGTCACAAGGACTGTCCTTTATATTAGGTAAGGTACTTCTAAAATAAAGGTGTGGGAATGGGTCAGGTAGCAAGGTAGCAAGGTAGCAATAAAAAGTTCATGAGCTGTCTGAGATTGTACAATGCCATGGATTGGGAATATGCCCTTTTTCCAATGATGAGTGACCTCTGAGTTACTATTTGCAAAGTAGCTAGAGGCACAGGTGCTACATGGACAGTGTAGCGTGGGTTTACTCCTACCAAAAATATTAAAGGGTGTTTCTTTTCTTTGTCTTCTTTGCTAATCAGGGTATTTATTTTTGCTATTTCATCATTTATCTGATGTTCACTGATACGAGCCAGTGATTCAAATTTGTAGTCAATATTTTCTGTTTGATCGTTTGATGTCCACTGCAATTTTCAGTTGACCATTGATGATATAATCAAATAATTATGGCCTGGTCCAGTAGCGTTAAGTATATACCAGCAAACCAATTCCTCTTCTAGAGAGCAGAATTAACATTTGTTACTTTGTCACTAGCATTGTATATTGAGCAAAAGAGCAACCAAAATTTTTATGCAATCTGCTGCATGTTTTTCATTGATTATAGCAATTAAAACCTACAACCCATTAATTGTGTAGCTCCTTATCATTCAATTAATCTTTCAGCTTCATCTATATAAAGGTCATTTGTTCTGTCAACAGAGTTAGTTTACAGTTAAGTATTGATAAAAAGGAATTTCCATTTGTGTTTTTCTTTGCACACACTCAATGGAGTTGTGAGTATAGTCACTTAGATATGTGGTATCATAATCTTACTGGTATTCAGTCATTGGTGACATTGTCTCAATATGATAGCCCCATTACATAAATAGATTGGAGAGATATTTTGTTTACTTGGTGAGCAGGCTGGAAAATATGCAAAAAGTCTGCATGTAATGAGTTATGTGACTTTCTTTACTGTATAGCTGCTTACATTTAAGCTTTGTGAGCTTTGCTTCTTCATAGCTTCTTGTTTTTATAGCTTATTAGTTATATTAAATGAAGAACATCATGATGATAAAGCTGCTGTTTCACCTTAATCATCAGCGGATATAATACATTACATATGATTAATTTATTTTCTCATTAGATGGTTACTGTGTCTGCAGCAATATCTAGTGCCATAAATATTGTTCATTGTTTTAGACACATAGGACAGGTAATTTGAGTTTGAGCTTCAATTTATTTTGGATTTTGAGAATTTTAAATTAACAAAACAAAGTATTTTTAGTGCCCTTATACAGCTCTTGTGAAACAATCATCAAGAAAAATGAAAGCCTGGTGTTTCTTTCAGATTTTAATTTAGCAGTAAGGATTTGTCAATAAATCACAATACTTGGTGAAAATAGAATGAAAATGTAATTGTACTATAATCACAAATTATGGGTTCTCCACAATTTATCTTAACATCTATTACATTTATGCCATATTTTGTGTTGTCATGACCAGAGAAGGTCCATTACAGTAAACAAGTGAATCAGAACTGATCCATTTAAAATTCTAAAAATAAATCACTTATTAAAGTAAAATTTGAAATACGTACCAGCAAAGCTTTTTATCTCTTCAAAGGGAAGTTTGGGGTTTGTTGTTTGCCATATTTCATGGTTACTTCTTTACTTTTTTGAGGATTTTCACCTTGAAACAAGTACCTGATAAGAAAAGAGACTTTTTTTCTTTAAGGATTTATTAAGATTCATAGTAGCTGCTGAATATTTTTGAATGTTTGAAGCATAACAAGGCTAGAAGTTTAGGAAACAAAGACTTCTAATCTTCTCAGCACTCATATCCTCTGAGTCAAATACATAGGCTGTGTTTATACAGATCTAAAGACAGCAGCACAGGGCTCAGCAGGATTTCACAGCCAAGACTTGCATTTTATTTATGTGCAAGTTTGGTATTGCTGAAGACAAAGAAACAAAAATAATTGAAATCATTTCATTGTTAGGATACAATGAATAATTTCACAGATTTTGCAAATATTTGTTTACTAACACAATCAAAAATGTGTATTGAAAATCCATGGACTTCTGGAAGGATATTGTGAAAATGAAATGTAATCACTATAACTTTGGATATTATGTCTGTCAAATGTATTTGCTTTTCATTTCTTAGATAATACAGTACTGAGATTCTCTGCAAATGGATTTCTCATGAATTCAAACTAGCCTATGCATCCTTTAGTATTTTTCTTAACAAATGCCATAGTAAACTTTAGCTGTTCTTTTATTCATATGGTGCCATATCACAGGTATTGCCTGGTAAGAGAAGTGAGGCCATCATTTATCATATGTGCATGTAGGAAAGTTTATCCCTGACCTCAGCTAAACATCTATTTAAAAATACATTTTGAATCACATAAGATTTTATTACTCACAGTTCAAATGACATAAATACAATATACAAACCAAAGTACCTGCAGGAATATTAAAATATTTTTCACTTCTGTTTACTTGCTAAATTCTGGCTAATATTTCATCCTTAGCTTTCTCGTGCTGTGTACTGCTGATGAGTCACCTTATTATTTCAGCACCCACACACACATACACACACATACACGCACACACACACACACACACACACACACACACACACACACACACACACACACACACACACACACACACACACACACACACACACACACACACACACACACACACACACACACACACACACACACACACACACACACACACACACACATGCACACGCACATGCACACACACACACACACGCACACACACACACACAACAGTTTGCTCAATTAAGTAATACACATGCTATTTCCCCTTTTGGCGTCCATCTAGAGACAAAATTCATTGTTCTTCAACAGTTTCCCTAAACATATATGTTTGCATTAACCATCTTTAAGGTAGTCTGCAACTCTGTTTGCCTGAAATTAATACAAAACAGGAAAGAGACTGAAATTCAATTCTCTGTTAAAGGGTTTGAGTACGTAAACACAATGGTATGTGAGCCCGCCTTTTTTTTTCCTTCACCAGACTTAAATACTTGATATTTACCTCCAATATTTTTCTCTCTGTTATTTCATTAAACAGCCTGTCCCTGTTTGCCAGCATGTTTACTTGAAAAACAAACACAATCAGCATTACTTATTCTTTGAGAGTTCTTGGTTTTCTTCCTGCACTAGTTTGCTGCTTAGGATTTATATTGCTTTATGTTTCCTTCACCACCCCTAAACATGGCATGTTGCACCAGTAGAACCTGTATCTGTCTGGAATCTCCACTTAATCTGCAAACTACAAAGGTCCATCTAAGTTGTCAGTCAGTCAGCAGCTTATTAACTTTAATTTGTCTCATCTCTTGCATTATATCCTTTGTGTGACCATGCTAAACAGGTTGCAGTCCGATTCATCTATCTAATACTATACATCAGGCACAATAGTGGACTATCTTGATCTTTAGTGCAATAATAAAAGCAGGCATCATATATTTGTGATTGTGTATGTGAGGGACTTTTCACTTAAGCAGACTCAATGCAGTCATGTAGGTCTTCAAAATACAGTGTTGAGTGACACCCTTTTATTTTACAGGTAACTATCGAATACTCTATGTTGGGCACACCCTACAAATTTGTGTCACATAAAGTAAAGTTGCAAAGTAAACTTGCCATAACAGTAGATATTCGAATGATCACTGCTGCAGTAATCTAAGCTAGATGGGTTATATCCTGCATGGAATATAACAACCAGCCAGCTTCCAAAGCTTTAGAGCAATTTCCATGTGCACAACCCTTTAGCCAGCTCAAGCTGAGATGACTAATATCACAAGTTTGGATTCCAACAGACTTAAGGAGGTAAAGCCCTGAAAGGACAATGCTAGGAACAGCAAAAAATTAAAGTCCACACCCTGGCATATACAACACACCAAAAAATAAGGCAGCTGGAGATAAAGGGAGGGAGTGCCTACTGTAGCAGTGGTCATTCAAACATGTACTGTTATTGTAGGAGAATGGACTTAGCAGATCCTGATCTAGACCTAGAGATGGAATCAAGCTTGTAATACCTTGTAAAAATATGTATAGAGGACCAAGCTGTTTCTCCTAGAAAATGTCTAGAATCCAACCCTTTCCAAAAAGCAATAGATACATCCAATAATCTGGTACAGTGGGCCTTGACCCTGCCTGGAATAGTTTGTTCTGGGAGTATAATAATAGGTAATAGACTCAGACAACCATTTGGAAATAGTGTCTACTGACACAGATTGTCCCTTCTTTTTTACCTTAAAAAGAAATTAACAAGATCTCCAAAGATCTAAAAGATTTAGTTCTGTCAAGATAGTGCCTGAGTTGTCATTGGACATCCAAATTATGGCATATACTTTCTCTCTTATTTTTAGGATCAGGAAAGAATACAGGATAATGGATAGTTCGGCTTAAAGTAAAGTCAGATACCACTTTCGGCATAAAAGAAAGTTTAATTCTAAAAGAAGCAGTCTCTGTGGAAAATGAGATAGGGTTGACTCACTATAAGATCATGAAACTTAGAAAGTATTTTTGCAATGGTCAAAGCAATCAGTAACACTGTTTTCCATGTTAAGAACCTCAAGTCAGCCAGGTTAGCTGGTTCAAATGGAACAATGTTTTCTTCACTAACACAAAATTAAGATCCCAAGGAGGAGCCACCAGTTTTCTAGCAGGCCTCTTATACAAAACCCCTTTCACAAACAATTTAACACTAGAATGAATTGAAAGAAGGGGATCCAGAGGCAGACATGCTGAAATAGACAATAAATTATCCTTTATGGAGGAGTATATGAAGAGGATCACCAAAGGAACACTGCAGCACTAAATCCAGAAAATTTATTGAAAAAAGTTAAGTGCTTTCGTCAAAGTAACAAGACTTCATGTCTTGTGATTTTGACAAAAACGCTTAACTTTTTTCAATAAATTTTCTGGATTTAGAGCTGCAGTGTTCCTTTGGTGATCCTCTTCATATATTTTTACTTGGTTTTGGTGTTCATTATTTCTAAGTCTTTATGGAGGAGTAAGAAAAGCCATAGGGAAGTAACTCACACAAATATAGTAAAATCAGAGAACAGCTAGCCCTGAATGGGTGCTAGTTATGTCATTGGCACCAATTAGAAAATCTTTTATATTTTCTTTTTTTTTTTATTATTTTTATAGAAAGTTTGAACATCAAAACAAAGTATAACATCAGAATTATAAAGAATTATATGACTAACAGAACAAAAAACTATTACAATACAACTAAAACAACAATTTGCAAAGGTGGCTATTGTACAGCAAAATTCTACAAAAAAAAAAACACAGAATCATATACTGACTATAATTATTTAACTGTTAAAGATTGCTTTTCCAGCAGTTTCTTAAATTTCAACCAAACATTATATGAAGAGGTGACTTTGGATGTTCTTGTCTTGATCATATGTTTAAGTTGACAAATTTATGAATTCTTTCATAGCTGGGGTAGACTCATTTTTCCGATTTTTGGTAATAACCTTCCTTGCTATTGTTAGGAGTCTCCATAAACGAGGGTATTTTCTTCTCGAGACACATGCAGGAATTAGTGCATTTAATAACATAAGAGGCTTAGTTAATATAAATTTAACATTGAAGACAGCCTGTAAAAGAGAATTTATATTATCCCAATATGACTGACTTAAGCCTTATACTATCAAAAAGCATATGTTGCCAATCAGCTTTAACATTTAATTTAGATCTCCAACAACCTATATCATTTTTGTACATTAATTCAATTTTGTGTGGTGTAATGCAGATTCTGTGCATGAACTTGCAAGAGAATATTCTGCAGTTTAGTGAGGAAGTAGTTTGTTTTGATGATAGAAGTATTATTTTTTACCAGCATCACTTGAGTAATTATTGTTAATAAGTCTAAAGTAATCCCAATAGTTTTTTCTGTGCTATTTTGTTGAGTCTTTAATGATTTTATATATTTTAGATAAAAATTATTTCCCTATTATATTCTGATGTGTCACGATAATTAAAAAGTCAAAAATTTAGGGAATGGGTTTCTAACTGGTGGTTGCATTATATTAATCTTAAGTCCAACTGATTATCTATAATTGTGAATTTCTAGACACATATCTTTGCTTAAATCAAGCATATCTATAATATGGTCAAAAATCTGTGTTTTCCCTTTTCTAGCAACTCATACCAGTATATCAGCCTTTTTTCCTTAAATGTAATCACTGTTGTTAGGCTGAAAGTACTAATATTACTTTGAGTGTAACTGTGTAAGCTATAGGAATTAGTAAAAAAAACATGCTTTATATTCTGGGTTCTGGTAAATGAAATTGTTAAAGGTGACTGTGACACCCCATCACTGGAGCAGTAATCAGGGAGCCTCAGTCTGCACCACTGGTAACAGATGGAGATGTATACTGGGAGGATAGCAAGTACACAAACAGTATTTCCAGATGCAGCTCTCTGCAGCAAGTGCAATTACCCTTAAGAGCACATGGAGACCACAGTCAGTCCAAGGCTAGTTTCTCCCTCTTTCTCCAGATCCCCAGTAAGACTCCCCAGTGGCACAGCTATAGAGTTGAGATCTCAGGTGAGTGGTCAAGCTAAGACCACCAGCACCCTCTCTTTCCAATCAGTGCTTCATGTCCCTGCCCAGGTAGCTGATACACATACTCTTTGAGGTTTGATTTATGCATAAACACACCTGGGAAAGGCTGGCACAGGTTTACTAGCTATGCCCCCTTTTGCCCAGACTATAAGGTAGTTATCACTGCCACCAGCTAACTCTTTATCAGCTATTTTAAGGCCAGTAACAAAGGGTGCCCAATCTTACTGTGCAATATTAATATTAACACAAATGGGAGTTTGACCAAGAGCAATGCTATTAGGAGTGGCCCACACAATATCTTCTAATAAATATGCAAGTACTCTCACAACTGAAATATCTCTACAAAGATCAGCCACAATGAAAAGTTTAAATACATTTAATAATAAATAATAAAATAACATATCAATACTAAATATATATTCACAGTGACATCAGAGTTCAAAACCACAGGAAATATTTAAAACAACATTGCATGATAGTCTCAAATAAATAAAAAAAATCTAAACTAAGTTTCACTACATTCCTGATTATATCTAAAAGAATTACTATACCCTAGTTAACTTACTTAAGAACAAGGCAGATGTGTTGAATGGTTCTTATTGTTGCTGTTGTCAGGTCCAAGACAGAATACAGAATGCTGTGTCTCTTCAAGAGACCTCTCAAATTAATATCTCAAATATTACTGTTGGGATAGCTTGCAGAATGACATAATTTCTTGTCATCTGACTCTATCCCAGGTGAAATCCCCACTGCTGGAAGCTAGCAGTATTTAACATCGACCTATAAAAATACATGGAGCTCAGATCTCTGGCAGATGCTGGAGGAAATCATAAAACAATTACATTCCTTCACATTTCAAAATTAGTAATTACTTCACACTAAAGGAAATACAGAAAGTTTCCTAGTTTTGGCCATTGTGTTTCCTTGCTGCATTGAAACTGAAAGATACATCTTTTATGGCATAGCCATAAAGTAATTTAGTTTCAGTTATTTCTCTGAAGTTAACCTCCTGTATTTCAGTTTCCACTGTTAAAATATATACATTCAAACAGTTACAATAGTGCATGTACATTTCTGTTCTCTTCCAATAGGGCAACTGTGGACACATTTCAGGCATAAGCACTCTACAAAATATCTTCTCAACACAAACATCTGTACAGAGCAGTTTGATATACACATGCCATACTGTTCTAATACAGTTGTAACAGAAGTTGTTGTGTCTTTTGGCTTTTCCTGGTTAGGGGTTGCCACAGTGGAACTCCGGTCTGCTAATGATTGGCAGTAGATTTTTACGTGCCGAGTTGCCGGCTCTGATGCACAACCTTCAACGAAGGTATGCCCATTCACACATGTCTCCACACAGAAGATGCTGTAGCTGAGAATTGAACGGGACAATGTCTTACTGTGAGGCGACAATGCTACCGCAGCACCATCACTGCAGCATCACAGTTCTTATATAAATCATGTTGATATTCACAAATGACATCTAATTATTTACAAAATTTCAGCTAGCTGTGCTGGCAGTATCTCCCTTCATCACACTTCTCCCCCACTCCCTTGAAGACTCAACCTAGTTTTTCAAGTGACCCTTGAGAAACGTTGCTTGAGAGGGATGAGCCTATCTGGTAATATATTATCCCGTACCCTGTCTTGAGCTCATCTGCATTGGCATTGCTAATCCCACTGTGGTGCTGCACTGTTATATCATATGCCTGCAACCCTAGGCTCCACCTTAGTAACTTGGCATTTTCTGGCTGGCTCAATGTAGACATGTTAAGGGATTGTGGTCTGTAACTATAGTGAATTTCCTTCCATACAGATAAGGCTGAACTTTCTACACTGCCAACACTATGGCTAGACATTCCTTTTCTACAGCTGCATAACATTTCTCCCTGGGTTGGAGTTTATGACTGAGATATACCACTGGGTGCTCTTGTCCCTCTGAGAAAATCTGGCTGAGTACAGCCCCCACCCCCTTGGTGTGATGGGTCCACCTGCACAACAATTTATTTGCTGTAATCTGGATTGGCTAACACAAGGGGGTCCTCTCAAAGCTCCTTTAAGCTTCTGAAAAGCCTGTTCACATGCTGGGATCCACACTACCTTATCTGACCAGTTTTTCTTGTCAGGTCTGAGAGGGGAGCAGCTATGGGATTATATTTGGGGACAGACTTTCTGTAGTACTCTGCTGTCTCTAAGAATGCCCTTACCTGCTTTTTAGTGCAGGGGCCATGCATGAATGGCTTCCATTTTTGCAGGTTCTGGTCAGATCTTACAAAACAGCACTCTATGGCCCAGGTAGAAGACTACTGCTATAACCACCTGATACTTACTGGGCTTAATGGTCCACCCTGCCCTATGTAGTCTGTGCAGCACCTCCCTGACATGCTAAAGGTGCTTTTGCCAGGAATGATTGTAGATGGCAATATCATCCAGGTAAGCAAGAGCAAATCTCCTGCTCTTGCTAGGATATGATCTACCAGCATCTGGAAAGTTGCTGGGGCATTTTTCATCCCAAATGGCATCTTTGTGAACTCATACTAGCCAAAAGGAGTCACCAAGGCTGACCTCTCTCTAGTTGTGGGAGTCAAGGGCACCTGCCAGTAGCCTTTGGTAATATCAGTAGTGATAAGATACTTATCCCCACCCAGCTGCTCTAGGGCTTCATCTGTCCTAGGCATGGGGTAAGTATCTGACTCTGTGTGACTAATTTCCTGTAGTCCACACAGAACCTGGTGCTTCCATCCGTCTTTGGTACCAGCACCATTGGGGAGACCCAGGGACTGATGGACTCCTGGATTACCCCCAATTTTAAACATTTCCTGTATCTCTTCCCTCAGAGTCCATTTGACTCTCTCAGGCACCCAATAAGGAGCCTGCTTAATAGACCTTTGAGGTCCTTATCCACATGGTGCTGCACCAGGTGGATACAGCCTGCTTTCCCAGTAAACATCTCCCAAACTCCTGTAATACTGCTCGGATTTCTTGAACCTGGGTAGATGATAGCTGTGTGGACACTGCTACCCCTTCCACTGAGGTGTCAGTCTGAGCCTCACTGAGGAGATCAGTCACAATATCCCCTTAGACTCTTCCTGCCATCCACTGCAAATATTCAGCACAAGGACCTCTTTATCATGGTAATGTTTCATCATGTTATTATGGTACAGTTTGTGTCCCTGCTTAGCAGTTCTACCATGTAGTTAACATCACTGACCTTCCTTACCACTTTGAAGGGTGTCTTCCAAGCTGCCTGCAGCTTGTTATGTCTGACAAGAATGAGAACCATAACCTGCTACACCATAGCATAATCTCTAGTTTGAGCATTCCTATCATACCAGATCTTTTTGTACTGTTGGGTTTCTGCCAGTTTCTCCTGGGCTAAGCCCATGAGTTCCCTGAGCCTTGTCCTGAGGTTTAGGACATATGCCACAACAGACTCCCTGTGGGATTCACACTCACTCAGTCTCCCACTCACCGTGTATCATATCTAGATGTCCCCTCGCTCTATGCCCATACAGCAACTCAAAGAGTGAAAAACGTGTGGATTACCTGTCTGTGAGTAAACAACAAATGGGGCAAATATTTGCCCACTCCCTCTTAAACTGGTCTGTAAATACCAGTAACATGATATTTAGTGTAGAGTTTAACCTCTCCACCAGACTGTTAGTCTGGGGTGGTAGGGTATGGTCTTTAGGTGCTTCACCCCACAGCACTCCCACAGACAAGCCAGCAAGTCTGACATGAAATTGGCACCTCAGTCAGTCAGTATTTCTTTTGGGAAATCTACCCTGCTGAAAATCTCTAACAAAGTATTTGCCACCTTTTCTGCCTCAATGAAGGACAGAGCCACCACCTCAGGGTATCTGGTAGCATAATCTACTACCGCTAGGATATACTTCTTCCCTGTGGAACTTGGGGTACTCAGAGTCCCCAGCATATTCATAACTACCCTCTGAAGTGGCTCCTCAATCACAGGCAAAGGCACCAAAGGAGCTTTGACCTTGTCTCCTGCCTTGCCAACATTGTGGAATTGCTCACAGATCCTGCAGTACCCTGTTACATCACTGGAAATCCCAGGCCAATAAAAGATCTGCATAATATGTCTCTTTGTGCACTGTATGCTCATATGACCTGCAAAGGGAATGTCATGGGCTATGCCTAGAAGTGCCAGATGATAGGGTCTGAGCAATACCAACTGCTGTATTCTCTCATCCTCTAGGGCTCCCGCAGGGGTCCACTCTCTGTACAGTAACACTTTGTCCCAGTATACAGATCCTCCTTTTCCTTGACAATCAGTTGCCTCAAAGCTACCTCCCTCAAGTCTTATAATGTAGGGTTTGAGAGCTGAGCCTGTCTCAACTCTCTCTTTGTAACCCTTCCCAGCTCCCCTTCCACAGCAGGATGTCTGGTATCCTCTGAAAGTAGTGACTCATTGTCAGCCTGGGTACTACTACTACTCACCTCTGCCCTTGCAGTCAATCTGTCCAAGAGAACATCAGTACCCACCAGCAGCTGTGGCTTACCTTCAGTCTCACTACTACATGGTAGCTCCCTCTCTGAAGTAACCACCTCACCAGTCCTGGCTTCAGGTGTGTGGTCTGTCTAGATCATCCCCAGGCTGCAAGACTTACATGCCTGTCTTCAAACCTGACTGCATGTCATTGCATGCACACAAGGTACTGCTTTAGCAAAATCATTCCCTATTAGGACATATGCAGGGATATCCTCAAACACAACTATTTGCTTGCTTACTTTCCACCCTCCCAGTCAAGGTGAATCCTAGCCAAAGGTATTTGGAATGGGGTCCCTCCTAATGCACTGATGGGAGTAGACTGCCCAAGCAAGTAGTTCTACTCTTTAACCTTTGTTGACTTCACAATGGTTAGGTCAGAGGCTGTGTCTCTCTTAGCAGTGACCTGTTTCCCATCTACTAAGCTATAATATAACCTTTTGTGCTAGTTTGTTACCCTTGTTGTCTCCAGACAACTTAATGCTGGCATTGTGTCATTCCCACTTACTGGCTCTGCCAACTTTTGTTGCCATTTTGCCTCTGTAGACATTTATATGCTACATGGCCCCACTGGTTACATTTAAAACATTTAACCTTTCCGTCCTGGCCATGTACCTGAACTAGTGGCTTCCCCTGTTACTGTCGGACTCTGTTGGGGCAGTTTAGGCTGCCACCATGGGTTCTCTTAGACCCATGTGCAGCACTGGGTATCCCTTTCTTCTGCAGTGATGCCCAGCTTGCTATATATAGGTCTCCCTTTTCCACAACTCACCTGTGGTATTACATTCCCTATCTGTCAACCAGATTCTCATGTCCTCAGGCAAAGTGCTAAGGACTTGTTCCTTCACCAAAAGGTCTGGCAGCCCTTCAGAAGTGGTCACCTGACACCCAGTCACCCACCTATAAAAATAAATGCTTAGTTCAGCAATATCGTCATACACTTTCATCTGCCTTACATCTATGCTCACAAAGCTTTTTTCTATAGGCTTCAGATGTTAACTTAAAACAGCCAAACAAAACAAAACGAGGAACCTTGTTTACAGACAGAAACACCGCCGAGACCAAAAGCTTCTTAACGCTTTTATTTTGAACCAACAAAAGAGCGTTTTCGCCGCAGATCACTGCAGCTTCTTCAGAGAGACAAATTAAACAAGAAAACACTCCAATTTAAAATGCTAAAGCAGGAAGTAACGTATTCCTGTTTCCTGTTACAGAAAAATTATTTTAAAAACACATGCCAAGTACCTAATCATAAAAAGTATTTAAAACCATTTTTTATATGTATAAAAGCGCGAACTACTACTAATGTTAATTTGTCCCAGCATTCCCCTTAAGAAACCAGTGTAGTTGGTGTTAATGTAAGGACAAAAATGTCATGACCCACACTTTCTAGTGACTGGCACTCCTTTGGTCGTACTACCACACTTTTCAAATAGCAAAGGTTAAAGAGTAGAACTACTTGCTTGGGCAGTCTACTCCCATCAGTGCATTAGGAGGGACCCCATTCCAAATACCTTTGGCTAGGATTCACCTTGACTGGGAGGGTGGAAAGTAAGCAAGCAAATAGTTGTGTTTGAGGATATCCCTGCATATGTCCTAATAGGGAATGATTTTGCTAAAGCAGTACCTTGTGTGCATGCAATGACATGCAGTCAGGTTTGAAGACAGGCATGTAAGTCTTGCAGCCTGGGGATGATCTAGACAGACCACACACCTGAAGCCAGGACTGGTGAGGTGGTTACTTCAGAGAGGGAGCTACCATGTAAACAGTGTGTGACATTTTTCATCTAGTCCTGCACGTCTTTAATTTAAATTAAATATAAATTAAATATAATAACAAGAAGATTGAATCAAGCTTTGATTAAACAAATATGGGTTGTCCACACACTGTTTATTGTACATTGTTTATCGCTCTTAATATTCCTTATGAGTATCGGGACTTAGTCCCGATAGACCCCTTTGACACACTACACATGGAGTTTGTAGTAAACAGTAATGACATATGTTTACTGTCATCTGTATTTTGGTTAAGTCGTTGAGATTTGAGTTATATAAGTGAACTTACCTTTTGGGTAGTTCGCGCTTTTATACATATAAAAAATGGTTTTAAATACTTTTTATGATTAGGTACTTGGCATGTGTTTTTAAAATAATTTTTCTGTAACAGGAAACAGGAATACGTTACTTCCTGCTTTAGCATTTTAAATTGGAGTGTTTTCTTGTTTAATTTGTCTCTCTGAAGAAGCTGCAGTGATCTGCGGTGAAAACGCTCTTTTGTTGGTTCAAAATAAAAGCGTTAAGAAGCTTTTGGTCTCGGCGGTGTTTCTGTCTGTAAACAAGGTTCCTCGTTTTGTTTTGTTTGGCTGATTGGTTTTAAAGCAGTTTCTGTGGTTAACTTAAAACACTCTAATAAACAATTTTAACAGTATTATAATCAGTATCAGACAACTTAGAAACAGCAGTTACAGCTTTACCGTGGAGTAAGGGGGTCAGAAACTGTATCCAGAGCCCTTGGTCAACATTATAATGTTTGCAAACCCTTTCAAACATATGAAAAAACTATCAAAATTGTCACCATCTATAAATTGTGGAATAAATTTACTCACCTTTATTACTTGGGGAGGTCAGTTTTTCCCTTCCCTGTTACCTGCATGACCCTGGAAAAGACTCAGCATCTCTTTTTCATGTTGCTTCTGCCTCTCATTTTCTTCAGCTTCCAGATGCCTCAGTCTCTCTGCTGATTCTAATTCCATTTGTTTCTGTTTCTCTTTTTCTTCAGGCTCTAAACACTGAAGTCACTCTGCTGATTCTGTTTCCAAATGTTTTGCCTCCAGTTCAAGTCTCTTTAACTCAAAACATATTTTAAGTCCGCTGAGGTAAGGTTGAACTGTCCATCTTCTGAGAGTTGTACATCCCCAAGGCCAGTCTGGTTGTCCTCCTGGTTGCTGGTCTGTGATACAGCTGTGGCTAATGCTGCAATCATTTCTGCATTGGTCAGGTTGGCATGCACCAGTCCTTTGGCTTAACACATCTCAACCAACTGGCTCCTTGTCAGCTTCCCATAATCCACTGCTGACTTCCTTGCCTGCTCTCCCTAACTAAGCTAACAAAAAATAAATAAAACTATTGTGATATGAAGTTCAGAATGGCCACAGTGTGGCTGCTTGAGAGTACAAACACCTTCTTTAGTGACCACGGTTTTGCAGGCCACAGGTGTTCAATATCCATACCACTGAATCCCAATATGTGGATATGTCACCACTGCTCACCAATTATGTGATGACCCATCATTGAACCAGTAATAAAGGAGCCTAAATCCTCACTAATGGCAACTGTGCAGGATGTACACTGGGAGGATAGCAAGTACACATCCAGTATTTCTAAATGCATCTCTCTGCATCAAGTACAATTTCCCTTAAGAGCACACAGAGGCCACAGTCCATCCATGGCTGGTTTCTCCCTCTTTCTCCAGATTTCCAATAAGACGCCCCACTGGCACAGCTATAGAGTTGAGATCTCGGTTATGTGGCCAAGCCAAGACCTCCAACACCCTCTCTATCCAACCAGTTCTTCATGTCCCTGCATAAGTAGCTGATACACACACTCTTTGAGGTCTGATTTATACATAAACACACCTGGGAAAGGATGGCACAGGTTTACTAGCTATGCCCCCTTTTGCCCAGACTATAAAGTAGTTATCACTGCCACCAGCCAACTCCTTATCAGCTATTTTAAGGCCAGTAACAAAGGATGCCCAATCTTACTGTGCAATATTAATATTAACACAAATGGTAGTTTGACCAAGAGCAAGGCTATTAGCAGTAGCCCACACAGTGTCTTCAAATAAATATGCAAGTACTCTCACAACTTAAATATCGTGACAAAGATCAGTGACAATGAAAGACCTAAATATATTTAATAATAAATAATAAAATAACACATCAAAACTAAATATATATTCACAGTGACACCAGAGTTCAAAACAACAGGAAATATTTAAAACAACATTGCAGGACAGTCTCAAATAAATAAAAAAATATCTAAACTAATTTCCACTATATTCTTGACTATGTCTGAAATAATTACTATACCCTAGTTAACTTACTTAAGAGCAAGTCAGATGTGGAGAATGGTTCTTATTGTTGTTTTTGTCAGGTCCAAGACAGAATACAGAATGCTGTGTCTCTCCATGACACCTCCAAGTTAATATCTCAAATATTACTGTTGGGGTAGCTTGCAAAATGACATCATTTATTGTCATCGGATTCTATCCCAGGTGAACCTCCTACTGCTGGAAGCTAGTAGTATTTAACATCTTCCTGTGAAAATATATAGACTTCAGATATCTGGCAGATGCTGGAAGTCATAAAACAACTGCATTCATTCACATTTCAAAACTAGTAATTACCTCACACTAAAGAAAATACAAAAAGTTTCCTAGTCTTAGACATTGTGTCTCCTTGCTGCTTTGAAACTGAAAGATACCATCTTTTATGGCACAGACATAAAGCAATTTAATTTCAGTTATTTTTCTGAAGTTAACCTCCTGTGTTCTGGCTTTCACTGTTAAAATATATACATTCAGACAGTTACAATAGTGCATGTACATTTCTGTTCTCTTCCAGTAGGGCACACTGTGGACACATTTCAAGCATGAGCATGCTACAAAATATCTTCTCAACACAAACATCTGTACAGAGCAGTCGATATACACATGGCATACTGTTCTAATACAGGTGTAACACAAGCGTCTGATATAAATCATGTTGATATTCACAAATGACATTTAACTATTTACAAAATTCCACCTAGCTGTGCCTGAAATATGTCCCTTTATCACACACCCCCTCTAAGTCTTAAGATAGTTTTTCAAGTGACCCTTAAGAAACATTGTTTGAGAGGGATGAACCTATCTGGTAATATATTACCCCATACCCTGTCTTGAGAGCTCATCTGCATTGGCATTGCTAACCACACTGTGGTGCTGCACTGTCATATCATATGCCTGCAACCCTAGGCTCCATCTTAGTAACTTGGAATTTTGCTGGCTGGCTTGAAGTAGCTATGTTAAGGGATTGTGGTCTGTAACTACAGTGAATTTCCCTCCATACAGATAAGGCTGAATTTTCTGCAGTGCTCACACTATGGTTAGACATTCCTTTTCTACAGCTGCATAGCAATTCCTGGTTTGGAGCCTATGACTGAGATATACCACTGGGTGCTTTTATCCCTCTGAGAAAATCTGGCTGAGTACAGCTCCCACCCCATGGTTCAAAGCATCCACCAGCACAACAAATTATTTGCTGTAATCTGGACTGACTAACACAGGGGGTCCTCCCAAAGCTAATTTAAGCTTCTGGAATGCCTATTCACATGCTGCAGTCCACACTGCTTTAGCTGACCAGTTTTTCCTTGTCAGGTCTGTGAGGAGAGCAGCTATGGCACTATAATTGGGGGCAAGCTTTCTGTAGTACTCTGCTTACAGACAAACATTGTCCTCAGAGGTCAGTCTTGACACCTGATTAATTTGGGTCTTAAATTTACAAGAATGATTACTGAGAGGGTTACCCCCAATGACCTCCTGGAGCAAGCAAGTCACAAAGTGTGGCTTGGAAGATAAACTAAATTTGTACCGATTATTTTGCATAGACTTGAGGGCATTAGAAAGTATAAAGACACCTCTCCCCTCAACCTACAGACTAACATGGTCATTCAATTTACTCAATGTTAAACAGAGAAAATTATTAGAAGAAACTGGTGTACTTTTGAATGTGGTGATGCTACTAAAGCACTGTTTGATAAAAGTGTTGGTTTCACTTATAGAAACAAATCGAACATGTAAATGCTATTTGAAAAGTGTGGTAGTACGACCAAAGGAGTGCCAGTCACTAGAAAGTGTGGGTCATGACATTTTTGTCCTTACATTAACACCAACTACACTGGTTTCTTAAGGGGAATGCTGGGACAAATTAACATTAGTAATGTTTGTACTTGTAAGACTACTAGAGTTGTATACATGCCTTCTTGTGAGGCATGTTCAGCCTTCTATATAGGCAAAACTAAAAATGGCTTCTCTAAGTGTATTTATCAACAATTGCACAGTATTCAGAAAGGTGATTGTAAAAGTACACTTGCAAGACACTCTTTGACCTGTGAGGGAGTTACAAAATTTACCTTTTTTGTAAAAGAAAAGGTGCAGAGATATGTTTACTGTGGTGACTGGGAAAATAGGCTTCTGCACAGAGAAATGTGTTGGCAACTGAAACTTGTTGCTTCAAACAATCCAAGACTTAATGATAATGTTTCTGTTATTAGTGAACTAAGGGAGCTTCTGTTGTTTAAGCCTTAGATACACTCCTTTATGGCATTAATTGAGGTTTGTCTTTCATTGGTTGATGCTGGTGGGGGTGGGGAAAGTTCATTCACTATTTTAATTTGCTTTAAGTTTGGTTTTCCACAGTTCTGAAGACATCTGATATGACGTAAAAGCTAAACTGTGGGGTTGTATGTTGTTTTGTATTAAAGAGTACTTTGGTTTTGGCTGTCTAACTGGTGACTTTTGGTTGTTATCAATCACAGTTGTAATATATGACAAATAAAGACATCTATTGACTATGCCATTCAGATATATGCTTTGAAAGTTAATGATTGCATTAGCAAAAATGGAATTGTTAATGTTATGCAATTTTACAGCTAGTATTTTATAAATTCTATCCTGTAAAAAATCTGCTGCCTGTTTCTGAGTCAAGAACCCCCCCCCCCCCCCACACACACACACACAATTAAGCTCATGCTCACTGCCTAATGCTAACACCAAGAGCTTTCAGAGCAGGTGTGTATGCTTTTTGATATAAAAATTAAGGTATTGCTGTTCAAGATGATTTAGAGTGTTGGACTGAAAATACTTCTCTGCCTTTCAATAGGACGTGATTCATACTTACCCCATACCTCTCTGAGGTGAGTTAATCTATCATGATACATATCATGGTTTTCTGCTATCTCTTCTGCAGCAGTATAGTAGAGAAATGAAAAAAAAAATGAAAGTATAATGACCAACTGTCTTGGCTGGGTATTCAATCCTGTATTATAGAATTTTGAAGAGTCTGAGGGGTGTTTACAATCTTAAATTCATCCTGTCATCAGCTCAGTAGATCCTGCTTGTGCTTCTTCATGTCACTGCAGTGGTGATGATGTTGATCTTCAGTGCATGAGATGCCAGTTGCATAGAAGACCACCATGACCAAGCTACTCCAGGAGTCAGTCTTATACTGATACCTGATATAATTACCCTACAACAGTCTCCAGCTGCAATGCTTTAAAAGGCATGCCACAAAAATTCTTGACTCCACAACACTCCACTTTTGTGTTCTAAAGGTACCATCATTCCTACATTCACCAGCCATGTCTGCAGATGTCAGGCTAGAAATATGTATCTGAATTGGTGCCCAAATCAGATTTCATGTGTAACAGCTTGTGCACAAAGGCAGACAGCCTTGTCAGCTGCATTTGCACAATTGAGAACACAGCAGTGGCTTGGCATACCCATTGATACTAATTACATCAAAACGCATGGAAGGTGTGAAATATGAGAGTGAGATCTGGCAATGTGTGATGCTCAACATATTGAGACATATTCCAATGTTAAACACTGACATGCTTTGTGTTTTTTGTTATAATTCTTTTTAGTTGGATGAAAAATTGTATGAATTGTGATATATTGTCTTTTGGAACTTACACAGTACTAAGACTGAATATTACCATCTGGGTATTGAAATTATGAGGAAAAGAAGGATAAAATGTTAAAATTTGCATATTAACTGTCATTTTTTCAGCAGAGCTTACTTTTTAATATGTTAACTACTAATATAGTAATTTAAGAATGAATAGAGATATACTCAAGAGATGCCTGTATGTGTGTGACTTTAAGTAGTTATGGGACTGCATTTCTATGTAAAAGACAATCCCTGGGATTCTATAAACCTCCATGCAAGAATAAGTCTATTTTTGCATGGAGTGGTTCATGACCCTGCAGCACAGCAATGTGCCTTGCATATTCATGAAAGTGCACTGCTGTATAATCTGCAAGAACATGATCTGTGGAAGAGTGCAGGGGGCATGTCTGAGCAGTGATCCTACAGTAAACACACCCCCTGCACTGAAGAAGTGTGGTATGACACTTTGAAAACAAAAACAATGTCCGTGGACACTGTCGCATACCTCCCAACTGTACAGATTTTCACAGAATGCAAATGTTTGCCTCGTATGTTAGGTGTGTTCCACCTAAAATCTATACTTGTCTGGCAAAGAGCTGAGGATAGAAGTCATTAAATAATAAAAAAACATTTGATTCTAAGACTCCACATCCTTCAAAAATGTCATGGCTAATGCAAAACCTATTATTCTGTCAACTTTCTAAGTTTGTAAGAGCAATATTTAAAATCTGTCCTTATTTGTCCCCCCATCATGTTATCCAGATGTTATGCTCTAAGAAGTTGACAGGTATGACTGTTAGCTATGTGCATATCCCTAAACTAAGTCAAATAAAACAAATATTTTTTTTTCCATCCCCAATAAAGATTAAGCATAGCTAAGCAGGTGTGCACATGGTGCAGCTGTGTTCAGCATAGCTTAAACATCTGAAAGAGCTACATAGAAATATACAGCCAAAATGCCCAATGTGCAGTAGTGTAGTGGTTATAGCTTTCACTTAGTGTGCAGTCATTCACGGTTCAAGCCCCAATGCAGTCCATTCATTTTTATATGTGAAAGCAGCACTAAAATATCTTTTTTTTATAAATAGTAAATAATATATATGTGTTAAGCAGGGTAGTGTAGCAGATCCAAATGTGAGGTGTCAGTGTAGTACAGATGTGAACCCCCCCCATATAAACACAAGTGTCCCACACAGTATAGCCACACAAGAACAGAATATAATGAAAGCACATAGAGGGATGTTATAGAAGGTAAACATGCATATCATAAGATGTCATTAATAAGGAATCAACCCCACAATCCTAATAGTCCATATAATGAAAGATGAGCAATGCTAAATTTTGCTCAGCTATGCTTAGCCGGTGTAAGCATTGCATAAATATAAATGCTTAACAATAATTAGCATAGCTAAGCAGATTTGCGCACTGGTAAGTAATGCTTACCATCTAACCCTTTAAGCAATGCTTATCTTAGCTAAGCAGGTTTGTGTGTTGCTAGGCTTAGCTCAAAATATTCAAAATCAGCCAATCACAGCAAAGGGTGGGAATCCAGCCCTATTTAAAACCCACAGGCAGGAATATAACCATAACCAGTTGTAGCTGATCACTGCAGGCGCTATGGCTGGCATTGGTGAGGGTGTGTGCTTTTGGGCACAGCATTGAGGCATTCAGGAGTCCAGGATCATGGTTTGACTCCTTGTAAAAGACCATGAAGGGAGACTGCTGCAGGACCAGTACCAGGGCTACCAATACAAAGCAGAGGCCTTAACCATCTCACATGTGACCTCAGCAGTGCTATTGGTATCCCTCGGACTGGTGAGCAGGTCTGTCACAATTACACCGACTTGAAGCATAGGAAGATGGATCTTCTGCACCAGTGGATCCAAGATGCACAGGCATGGAATGTCCCTGAACTGTGTAAGTATCAGTATCAATTAGTGTTCTGCAAAGTCCAGCCTGAGTAAGTAATCAATAGGTATACATAAATGGTTATTTATCTCCTGTACAGCTGTAGATGAGAGGGCTGCAAATATTAATGGACATGCCAGCATGGTGGTAAGGCTATGCCAGGAGGCTGGTGAGTGAAAACCTAGCTTGCAGTATTCAGAGTAAATAAATAGAAAGTAGTAGATTGTCAACAACTAGTAGGTAAACTGTGTACTGTGTGCAATGAATAAAGCACTGTTATCAGGTGAATAAAGGTCTCTGTAACACTGAATAAAAATAAAAAAACCCAGACTGTTGTGTTTACTTTGTCATGTTGTGGTAGGAATATAGAAAACTTAACACATTTCTGTTGTCTGAAAACCGCACTACAGTTGTCATTACCTAGGGTATTTGTCTAACTACAAGGTCAGATTGTGCAAACCAGAGAGTACTAGGGAGAAAAAAAGCCAAGCATGACTCAGCAGTTTCTCAGTAGCTGATTGTGATGAAACACAGCTGTGGTGTACTGTTTTGCACAAACCAGCACAGTTCGAATCCTGGCAGTGGTGGTACGCTGAATGCATATTGTCAAACAAGAATATATGAAAATTTGTATAAACAGTCAGGTAATATTGACATAAATTACCTTCACAGGTCTTTGAGGTAAGGAAATGTTTGTAATAGCTGTAAGAATGCTTTACCAACACCCTCTGTGTTCAACATATCCACTGTCCAACCCCAAGGCTGCAAATGACAGCAAGATAAGTACATACACTAAGCACTTTGTTCCTATACATGTTCCTTAAGTGTCACGCTGTCACTGCTAATGGTCACTACTGCTTATAACCAGGGAGACAGATAGAAACCCCAGCAGAGTATGTCAGTACCACAACCCCCAATCATGAGTGCCGGGCACTCCTGTCAGTGTCACATATGTAACTGTGAAGATGTGAATATGTGTATAAACAGTCAGGTAGTGTTAACACATATTTCTTCAACAGGTCTGCCAGGTAAGGAAATGTATCTATTAGGTATAAGAAGGCTTAACCAATACACTATGTACAACAATCCAATTGTCCATCCCCAGGCCATAGGTAGATATACAGTGATGTCAGCCATGAAGAGTAATGAGTAGAGTAATGATCTGTACAGTTGTTGAAAATTGAAGCCTAGATAGTTGTTAATTGACCTCTCTCTCCCCCACCCTATCTGCACCAATACTTCATACACATTAAATGGGTATGTTCATCTCCAAACCTACTGCTGGAACAAGTGTCCTATTGTTATACAAATATTGAACCATTTGAATATTAATGTTCCCTGTTCAAATACTATCATTGGTGGCCTGTTGCTATCAATGTAACTTGCATGCTGTTATAATGCCTACCGTGGTTCCATATATGCATGTGTTCTGTTTGCTATGCAACTGTTTCAGTTCTATTTTATGGGGTCAATTGGAAAACATATGCATACTGTTATAGCTAATCCTGAAATGTGTTGTTCTTGACTAACCAACATATTTTTTAAACTGAAACATCATAGCATGTCTAGGAAGACAGATCCTGCTGGATCCACCTGCCCCACCTCATCTGGCCATGGCACCAGGACCCAGCATGTCTGGGACCCAACCCAGGCCTTCCTTATCCATTGGTCATGCACCACCTTTGGGTGGAACCGCCTTAGGGGATGGGTCTCGTCCCCCCGGGAGTGGGTGTGGAGAGGAGACCATTACCCACTGTCAGGTTTGGGATTGGCACACAGCATCCTCCATTCAGAGTACGGTGATTAGCTGTGCCAGCTTAAGGGTGACCTGGCACATCTTAAGGATCAATGAAGAAAACACAGCACGTTGGAAAAAAACTTTATCAAAACAGCAAAGCTTTTGGGTAAAACCCTTTCTCAATACTAAAACAATTACATTCAGAACATCATTTGTTTTAAATAAGAGCCCACAAGTCACATGATAGCAGCCCATATCATGTGACCAAAACATCAAATTAATACTATATCTATAAAACATATGTAAAAAATATATAAAATATACATATATATATATATATATATATATATATATATACATCTACATATCAAAATTTAATACAACTTAAGCAATACACATATCATAGTTTAATACATTGTAACTTCATTAAAATAGGTTTAAGACTTATAGCAGAGTTTAGACCAGGTGGACGATCCGCTGCCAATTGGAGTATCCACTCATATTCTCTGGTCTCAAGGATATTATTAATATCCCCACCCCTGATAGAGGATAGAACAACATCTATGACCCTAAACCTGAACTTATGTTCAACTCCACTTAATTGTATATGCTTGAATAGGGCATTATTTAGATTTTCCCTCCTAATCTAAGACTTGTGTTTAATGATCCTATCCTTTAGCTTGTGAGTAGTCTTACCTATATAAAATGAACAACACTTAATACAAGTAGCCATATATACAACATTAATCGTGCTACAGTTTGCCATAACATTAAACCTATAATTTCTATAAGTAGTAGGGTGAATGTAAGAAGAAGAGGTAGAAGTATCAGCTATATCTAAGCAACAAGAACAATTCAAGCATTTAGAAGTACCAAGCCGAGTCAAACCAAGGAACTTCGTATTAACACCAATTTTAGTTTTACCTTTAAAATCTTTGTGGCATAGCCTACTTTTAACTGTTCGCATATTTCTATAGGAAAAATAAGGTTTGGTGCCCAATAACCTACATATCTCAGGAGATGCAGTCAGTACCGACCAATACTTATATAAAATACACTTAATTGAAGAAACTCTGTTACCAAAAGCAGTCACATACCTAACTGTATTATTCCTTTGTGGTATAGCACGTAATTCAGCAGTTACGTTATTATCAAGATCGCCATTAATCTTAAAATATGGTGGATATAGAGTAGTTCTATTATGTATAACATAATCCTTCAACTCTGCTAATATATTACTGTCATAGCCACATGCTAGAAATTCGTTGTACATGCACGCTCCTCATGTCTTTAAAGGGGTTGTTAAGGCACAATTCGCTAGAGTGAGTAGGCTCAATACGAGTGATGTATGTTTTTATGCACAACTAAATGAAATGTACAACGAATTTCTAGCATGTGGCTATGACAGTAATACATTAGCAGAGTTGAAGGATTATGTTATACATAATAGAACTACTCTATATCCGCCATATTTTAAGATAAATGGCGATCTTGATAATAACGTAACTGCTGAATTACATGCTATACCACAAAGGAATAATACAGTTAGGTATGTGACTACTTTTGATAACAGAGTTTCTTCAATTAAGCGTATTTTATATAAGTATTGGTCGGTATTGACTGCATCTCCTGAGATATGTAGGTTATTGGGCACCAAACCTTATTTTTCCTATAGAAATATGCGAACAGTTAAAAGTAGGCTATGCTACAAAGATTTTAAAGGTAAAACTAAAATTGGTGTTAATACGAAGTTCCTTGGTTTGACTCGGCTTGGTACCTCTAAATGCTTGAATTGTTCTTGTTGCTTAGATATAGCTGATACTTCTACCTCTTCTTCTTACATTTACCCTACTACTTATAGAAATTATAGGTTTAATGTTATGGCAAACTGTAACACAATTAATGTTATATATATGGCTACTTGTATTAAGTGTTGTTCATTTTATATAGGTAAGACTACTCACAAGCTAAAGGATAGGATCATTGAACACAAGTCTGAGATTAGGAGGGAAAATCTAAATAATGCCCTATTCAAGCATATACAATTAAGTGGAGTTGAACATAAGTTCAGGTTTAGGGTCATAGATGTTGTTCTATCCTCTATCAGGGGTGGGGATATTACTAATATCCTTGAGACCAGAGAATATGAGTGAATACTCCGATTGGCAGCGGATCATCCACCTGGTCTAAACTCTGCTATAAGTCTTAAACCTATTTTAGTGAAGTTACAGCGTATTAAACTGTGATATGTGTATTGATTAAGTTGTATTGTATTAATTTTTGCTATGTAGATGCATATATATATTTTTTTATATATTTTTTACATATGTTTTATAGATATAGTATTAATTTGGTGTTTTGGTCACATGATATGGGCTGCTATCATGTGACTTATGGGCTCTTATTTAAAACAAGTGATGTTCTGAATGTAATTGTTTTAGTATTGAGAAAGGGTTTTACCTGAAAGCTTTGCTGTTTTGATAAAACATCTTAAGGATCAGCCTGGCCCTCCTGCGCAGCCCCCAGCACAACCATCTTTGGGGTCTTGAAGGTGCAGTGATGACTGCCCATGGGTGGGGACCTCAGTCCCACTGTAACCATATGTAGGCGCATGTGTATCTGATTCCCAACCACCCTCCCTATCCAAGGTGTTTACCCCCCACATGTGTCATATACCACACTGTCAGCTGTCTTGTCTGCCTTGTCTGTCTTTCTACCCAACTTACCTTCCCAAATGTACCTACTATCCTTCCCCAACATCCCACTCTCACCTTATTAAAAAAAAAAAGGGCAATCTGTTCCCAAAAAAAAAAATTACACCCCATTCATAGCTGTCCATTTTGCATGTGTCCATTGGCTAGACAACACATTACTGTTGTCCTCACCCCTCTCTCAGAGGTTTGAGTATCCAAATTCACCTCAAAATTCTGTAGAAATGCACAGCTGTTGCTGTATTAGAAATGGACAGCTATAGACCTTCCCTACACCCGTCGTGCACATCCCTAGCTATCTTTCATACTGTTTTTGCCTCTGCGTGCCTCTTTTTTCACATATTTCCTATCACCCCTTTTTCATTTCTTTCAAAGAAATTAGCACAGGGGTAAGAGGGAGTAAGCAGCAGTAAGCAGCAATAAGCGAGTTTGTGTGATGCTAAGCGAAGCCTACACAGATTAAGCAGTTTTCTGTTTAACCATGTGTTGGCATCACTTACCATCCTGCAAACCCATGCAAACCCGCTTACAACTGCTTAAAATTTACTTAATCCCTCTGTATCTATCATCCACTGTTCTGCACAGCAACAAAATAGTCAGGCCTGCCAAGTGTTGAACCCAGGACGCTGTACAACATAGTCAGAGCAATGTACCACTACACCATCTGAGCTGTAATAATGAATATTATTTTTTTCAAATATATCATTCATTACAGGTTTAGAATAGTAGGGAACAAACTGTGGAATCAGTCATGTTTAGTATATATAACTATACACATATAGATGTGTATGGTGATAGATAAATACGAATAAGTATATACATCATATATATGGAGCTATACATATAAAACAAATGCATATAGAATATATACATATATATTGCTATATAAATATATGCATAGATATCAAAAAAGAAAAAAATATATTTATATATATATATATATATATATATATATATATATATATATATATATATATATATATATATGTGTGTGTGTGTGTGTGTGTGTGTGTATATATATATATATATATATATATATATATATACTCTTAACATGTAGTGGAGTCATCTTCATCTCCAGCACCATACCTCTCTACCTCTTAGTGCAAGAATTCTGGACAAAGGCTGTCAAAATGGGGGGGGGGGACAATGAGCCAAGACTAGGGACATAATGTACGTACTGCAGTTATAAATGTAGAATTTTCCTACAGTAACAGGGTACTTGTCAGCATACATCTCCAGAAGGATGTGAGTTCTGAAACTAAAATGTATGTCATCATTTACAGACAGAAATCCTCACATCATCACAGTGATTTACCACAGAAATGAAAATAATGATTCTGTGGAACAGAACAGAAATATGAGCAATAATCCTGGGCAGTCTGAAACAATCTGGGCAGTCAAGAGGTATGCTCAGAACCCCTTAGTGCAACAAATCTGGACCAAGCCTAGGAAGGGGGGGTGATTAAAGCCATGACATTGGGAACATATCCTAAATACTGGAGTAGATAAGGTAACACAGTGGATGCAGTAACACCTTCCTGTCTGTTGTAACTTATATTGACTGGAATAGCCCAAGTCCAAAACCAAATTACTCCCCACTAGTTACTGACATAAATCTTCACATCATCCAACTGATGTGTCAGAAATACACAACACATATGGGGGCCAGGCAAAAGTACATCAGATAAATATCTGGACTAACATCACAGTAGGGAAACTACACTGAGCTGCTAGGCATGTCACCAAGCTCTGTCTAAACTACAGGCAGACTGACACAACACTAACCCAATTTTGATATGGGGGAATACACATGTAATTGCAAATATATTGGGCACTACAGGGATGTAACAGCACTGACAAACAGACACTAGTGTGAAAGTGCATACCCATAACCACTCTCACCACATTCAAAGTGACATACTGGTAAGCCACATGAACAGTAGATTACATGGACTGTGTGAACAAAATAATCAGCATGTTTGCCACTCACACACTACCCTTATATATACTGGCCCAATTCACAGTGTAGTCTGACACTTGACTGTGGTATGGGACATGTGTCAGTCTGCCCCTACAAACATATACAGCTGATGGAGCACCAGAAGCTGGAGCAGTATGAATAGTCAGATAGAAAAGGACCCATAGCACTTACACTACACAGGCCAAATAACACATTCACAGTACACTGCTACACAATCCTGACAGTCTTTCAACAATTTGCTTTGTGAATAAAGAAGTTTTCTTGACGTTGGATTTTTTTCTTAAGTCTTTCAACAATTGCCAGAAATACACAGTCCTCTCAACTGTATAGAGTTCCCCAGAATGTCCAGGCTTTGTCCTCATATATAAGGCCTCCTACACATAACATGTATGGCAGTCTGATACATCACTGGGATGATATCAGGAATGAAGTCAGTATATAATGATATACTACACCTATGCATCTCTTACTGCATGACATCTGGACAAAGCCCGACATACTTGGGGGCTAGAGGCCCAAACACAGGGGCATTATTGACATATTGCTGTTATAAACTGAGAAAGTTGCTGGTGTAGCAGGGTTCATAGGTTGGTACTAGGCTATCGGCCCTAGGGCCTATACAAGCCTAGCCGTAACAATTCCCTGGATATTTCTTCCCACAATATTTACTTCCCTAGACCCCTGTCTAGCAGGGCGACTGACGTGATCCCCGGGGTGAATTTCCTATCCCCCATCCAATTGTCAAGGTTCCTTTTGAAGAGGGCCAAGGAGGCACTCTACTTGACATGTATGGGCAGTCTATTCCCGAGTATGGGGAGTTTCTGGGTCAGGAACCTATCCCTCCAGCATGTTTTGTTCATTGTGATTGCAAGGTTTAGATCCCTGGAGCGTGTTGCTCTGAGGGATTGGTATTTCTCTAAGTGGAGCATGTCCAACAACTCAGGGTTTGACATGGTTTGTATGTTAAGCAGAGATCATCTCTGAGTAGACGATATGCCACAAATTATAGCTGGAGTTTTTTTAGACTGTCAGCATAGGGCATCTGCTTAAGGCCTGTGATTCTTTTAGTGAGGTATTTCTGTGGCCTTTCCAGCTGTTGCAGATGTCTTGTGAGGTACATATCAAATGGGGTGATGTATTCTATAATGGGTCTAATGAGGGATGAGTACAGAGGGACAATGACCTCCTTTTTTTCTGGATGAAAAGCCCTTAGTGATGAGGTGTGCCACATAGAAGGATTTCCTGACTGTTGTGGCGATGTGGTTGACAAAGGTGAGACCACTGGCCACCTGTGTCCTAAGTCTCTCATCACACTTTCAGTGTTTAGTGTACTGCCACCTATGTGGTAATTCATGGGTACATGGTTTTTCCCAAATAGGAAAACTATACATTTCTTGGCATTAAGCTTGAGCCCATGGCTCTGGCACCAAGCATCTGTTTCTGTAAGGCCCTTTTGTAGCATATCAACATCATTTGGGGATTCAATAATGGCTCCCAGTTTTCAGTCACCTGCAAACTTTGTTAGCCAGAGTTCCTTAGTATTGGCCTGTACTTCAGAGAAGTAGATGCCAAACAAGAGCGGTCCCAGGACTGAACCCTGAGGTACTCCACTTGTCACTTGTCTGGAGCTGGTTTTGAAGTCGGCTACTTTTACAGTCTGGGTTATGTCAGTAAGCCAGTTGGCAACCCATCGAGTGATGTAGGGATTTATGCCCAGCTTAGTAGGTTATGATTCCAGAGTGGGGATAGTGTCAAAGGCCTTGGTGAGGTACAGATTGGCTGTGTGGACTGCCTTACCCTCGTCCACAGCTCTGGAGACTGATTCGAAGAAGTCAATCAGGTTCAGGAGACAAGATCAACCCTTCATGAACCCAAACTCAGTGGGGTCCAGTGTTTGAAGGTTGTCAATGTCTTTGTTTATAAGTCCCATGATAATGCGTTCCATGCCCTTGCAGATCAGGCTTGTCAGACTGATAGGACAGTAGTTCCCGGGATCCAAGGTGGATTCCCCCCTTGTGGACCCACCCATGGTGGGTGCTACAGATCACCCACCATGTCCCAGGACCCCCACTCTGCATTCCCGGAAACACTGGGAAACATAAAGGTCCTACCAAACACCCTGATATTGGGTGATTTCAATTACCCAAACATTAACTGGGAGAACTACTCAAGTACAAACTCCCTTGCCCAACATTTCCTAGAATTTATAAACTCAAACGCCCTGGATCAACTGGTCAACACCCCCACCAGAGGTGACTACATATTGGATCTGGTCATCACCAACATGGGCGACCGGTGTTCCACACCGGAGGTCAACCCCTCGCTGGATAGATCTGACCATAAAGTAATCACTCTGGATATCCACATTCCACCACCACCCCCGGTCAAAGAAACCACTGTGAAAAACTTTTCAAAAGCAAACTTCACATTACTTAAGACTGAGATGGGAAGTTTCAAAACCCCCATGCTAAAGGATAACACTGTCCAAGCTGCAAAATCCTTTACTAATGCACTCTATGGGCACCTACAAGAATGCATGGATCGTGCTATCCCAAACAAAACCAAGACTCACTCCTCCAAGAAAAGGAAACCAGTCTGGTGGACTCCTGCCATAAACAAGCTATACAATAGAAGGAGGAAACTAGTACAGAAAAGAGTAAAATCCCAAGAAGGGAAGACATCCCTGATCAGTATCAGCAAGAAACTATGTTCCCCTCATAAAATCATCCAAGGCTAGCTTTGAAAGAAAAATTGCCATGGACTGCAAAGATAATGACAAGTCATTCTTTAGCTATGTCAATAATCTAAGTGGCAATTCTCAGATCTGCTCAGTTAGTGCAGAATGGCACAAAATACACTGAACTGACTGATATGGCCAACATCCTGGCAGACAGGTTCAGTGCAAACTTCACCCCCCTCTCACCCCCAAAAGGGCCCATAACTATACCAGAAGAATGCAGTGCTCCTGAAATCACAGACACTCAGGTTAAAACAGCCCTCTCCAAAGCCAAAAACACAGCATCAATGGGTCCGGACGGTGTCCCAGGCTGCATCCTACACGAGCTCAAAGATGAACTAACCCCTCACCTAAACACACTGTTTAAACTCAGCCTCTCCACAGGCTACATGCCCACAGAGTGGTGCACAGCAACGGTTATTCCACTCCACAAAGATGGAGCCACAATGGACCCCAGGAACTATTGCCCTATAACACTGACTAGCTTGGTCTGCAAAGCTATGGAGCACATCATCATGGATCTCATTAACAGAGACATTGGAAACCTCCAAATACTGGACCCTACCCAGTTCAGCTTTGTTAAGGGCAGATCATGCCTCCTAAACCTGGTGGACTTCTTTGAGACAGTTACCAAGGTTATAGATGAGGGAAAGGTGGTCCACACAGCCTACCTAGACCTTGCAAAGGACTTTGACACCCTTCCCCACTCAGGTATTTTAGACAAGCTCACCAGCCTGAACATAAACCTCTACATCACGAGATGGATTGCCAACTGGCTCATGGACAGAACCCACATGGTAAGAGTTGCGGGAGCTAGGTCTGACTCTAAACCAGTTACAAGTGGCATTCCCCAGGGCTCAGTCCTAGGATCCCTCCTGTTCGGCATATACTTCTCAGAGGTACAGGCAAGCACAGGAGGACTATGGCTGACCAAGTTCGCTGACGACTGCAAACTAAGGACTATAATTTACTCTCTGGCTGACACAAACATCCTCCAAAAGGGTCTCACTGAGACAGATATCTGGTGTCAAAACCATGGCCTCAAGCTAAATGCCAAAAAATTGCATAGTCATCCCCTTTGGAAAAAACAAAGTACCCACAAACTACCACATAGGTGGTAGCCCCATAAATACGGAAGACGTAATAAGGGATCTGGGGACCCAAGTAGATAGAAACCTCTCCTTTGATAATCACATTGCCAAAGTGGCTAGAAAATCCTTCTATGTGGCCCACCTAATCACAAAAGGGTTTGCATCCAGATCGAAAGAGGTCATTGAGCCCCTCTATGCATCACTCATCAGACCCATCATAGAGTACAATGCCCCATTTGGGATGTACCTTACAAGGCACCTGCAACAACTGGAAAGACCACAGAACTACCTCACCAAGAGGATCACTGACCTCAAGCAGATGCCCTATGCAGCTCGACTGAAGAAACTACAGCTGTACTCGGTTGCATACCACCTACTCAGAGGTGATCTCTGCCTGACATACCAGGCCATGTCCAACCCAGAATTGATGGACATGCTCCACCTAAAGAAAACCATATCCCCTCGAGCCACATGCTCCAGGGATCTAAACCTCACCACAACAATAAATAGGATGTGCTGGAGGGATAGATTCCTGTCCCAGGGACTTCCCATGCTCTGGAACAAGATTCCAATCTACATTAGGCAGAGTTCCTCACTAACCCTCTTCAAGATAAACCTTGACAAGTGGATGGGAAACAGAAAGTTTACCCCAGGGATCACTTCAGTGGCTCTGCTGGACAGAGGCACAGGGAACTAATCTAAAAGGGTGGCGAAAGCCAACACATTCTGGCTAGGCTTATAAATGCCTTTGGGCAGATAGCCTAGTACCTACCTATGAACCTATGGGTGGGATAACTGTAGCTGTGTGCCACTCAGTAGGCATAAATCCTGAGGTGAGGCTATGATTAAACATGACACTTAGGTGAGGTGGCAGTTCATTTTGTAGTTCATGTAGTACACAGCCCAGGATGTCATCTGGTCCCATGGATGCTGTATTCTTAGCTTTGGAGAGTGCGGTTTCTACCTGTGTGGCCATGATTACCAGAATCTGGCACTAAATTGATCTGCCAAATAATTGGCAATATCCTTGGGATCAGTATATTTAATGCCATTCTGTTGTAGCTCAGAGCATATCTGAGCATTGCCATTTAGATTCTTGACATAACTATAGAATGCCTTGTGGTTGACTTTGGAAACTTTGTTAGTTTTAATTTCATAACTAGCTTTGGAGGATTTTATGAGAGATCTCAATTTCTTAGTGAGGCTGGTAAGGGAGTTTTTTTCATCCTGGGATGTTCCTCTTTTCTGCAACAGTTTCTTTCTTCTGTTGTATAGTATATTTATGGCAGGGGACCACCATATTGGCTTCCTTTTTTTTTGGAGGAGAGCGTCTTGGTTCTATTTGGGATGACACTATTCATGCACGAGTGGATGTGCTAGTACAGTGCCTTAGTGTAGCATTCAGCAGTCAAACCTTCAGCTCCCATCTGCATGGGTGTCATGAAGTTTGTCACTTTAGACTTGAGTAGCATGAAGTTGACTTTGGAGACATTTTTTATGGAGGTTTCCTTACTGGGGGGTGGGGGTCAGATGTGGATGTCAAAGGTGATTTGCTTATGGTCAGACCTGACCAATGAGGGGGTGACCACTAGTGTGAAGCATCTGTCTCCCATGTTGGTAATGACCAGGTCTAGGATACCAGATCCCCTGGTGGAACAATGGATTAGTTGATCCAGGGCATTGGAATTTATGAATTCCAAGAACCGTTGGGAAAAGGTATTAGTATCCGAGTAGTTTTCTCAGTTAAAGGCAGGGTAGTTGAAATCACAAAGTATTAAAGTGTTTGGTTGTATCTTAATATTTTCCAGTATATTTAGAAAGGTGTAGTGAGAATCTTGGGGCATGATGGGGGGTCTATAGCAAGCTACAGTTTGGATTGCAGTCTTACCTAGTGTTAGTTGCACCTAGAGAATTTCAGATGCATTGTGTTGGGCAACTAGCCTGGAGGTGTAAATATCCTTGGTGAATATGGACCCTCCTCCACCTTTAGTGTTTCAGTCTTGGTTTGTTGGCCAAAAAGTGTGGTAAGAGTTGCATCCTGGTATTGCAGGGGTGCTCTCTGGAGCCTTGAACCAGGTCTCAGTTACTGCACAGATATCGATGTTCTCCATTTTTAGGAGTGCCTCGAGAGAGAGAGAGTGCATTTTGAGGTTTAGATTTCTAGCACTGAGTAGCATTACCTTCAGATTTTCCATGCTTGTATCTGTTATGGTGGGTGTTTTGTCCTTTGAACCCTGCCTAAAAAAGGTACTATAGGGGTGGCAAGAGCTTTAGCCAGTAACCTGAATCCCAGGGGGGGGGGGTGACAGGTGCAGACCATCTCTGGCAAAGCATTGTGGTTTGTCGATCATGTCATGCCAGGCAGACAGATACTGGATTCCCTTTAAATGACACCAGAAGCTTAGCCAATTGTTAAAGTCAATCATTTTGTCCTTATACTGTGGTATCATTCTGGGCAAAGGCAGGATGCTACTCAGGGCTAGGGTTATACATGCCTGGGCCACATGATCCAAGAGCTCTTCCATGTCTCTTTTCATGTAGTCCAGGGAGGTACGTCTCAAGTCATTCACTCCAACATGGACAATGGCAGAGTTGTATTTGTACTTGTTGTGGAGTGACTTGAGTGCATGGATTATGTGGCGGATCCTGGCACCCAACAGGCAGCTAACTGTAATTTTCTCCTTGTTCAGCGTGGTGAGAGGGACATCAGTGTGCCTGACTATAGATTCAGTTATGACTAAAGTGTTGGTTACATTTTCGTGCCTTAGGGGCTGTTGTTGGGTGGCACACTGGTGTTGTGAGCTATGTGTCACTTTGGTTGTGACTGGTGTTTGCATTTCAGCTTCAGAGGTCCTTGTTGCTTGAGCAGGTTAATGTTAAGGGCCTCCGCAAATGTGGGTTTAGTGTTGCTATGTGTGGGTGTTGATGGTGTGGGTTTTGAAGGGTTATGTGTTGCTTGAGGTGCAGTGCAGGTATTAACCTTCTCCTCTTGACTGTCTAGCACAATCTTGGCTGGAGAGAGCTTTGCTTCTAGTCTGGCCATGTAAGTGCATCTCTTACTGGTTGTAGTGTTGGGTGGTAGGAGGAGAGGGTCATCTGTGTACATGTAGCAGTTGTTGTAACATATCTGTTCTGAGGGATATGAAGTCAGAAACCCACATGGATGTTGCCATTTACTGACTGCAATCCTCAGAGTATGCTAAGAATTTCCAAGGGCAAAAAATGTGTGAGTAACACACCAAATATAAGAGTCCAAACTCTGGCCAGTCTGTGGATAGGCCTACAGTTGTGAGTTATGTCAACCACATGACACTATCACACTTAAATTCATGCAGAGCAGCCATATCCACACAAACCCTGTCAAACTAGCATTACTTCAACTGCATAACAGCAATACTTACATTCTGTCCCTATGTCTGGAACATTTTCCCCCAGTTTGTTGGGCTGTCTCCACAGTGTTTGTTGTAAGAGGTATTTCCAACTATCCTCTGATGCTGTTTGTCACACATCTCCATGAAGGCCTCCTCACAGGCAAGGAAAAGGGGCAAAAGCCACATGAAGTACTCAGTTATAGGAGTGTGTTTCCATGTTATTGGTCATGGAAATGATACCACAGCTGTTCTACATGTAGTTAGCAAGTGGGGGACTCCAAGTGGTGTACAGGTCATCAACTGCTCATGAGCATTACCTACAAAAGGAAAGCTGCTACCTATATAAAACAGATGTATATCTTACATCTGTCTTAGAGAGAGAGAGAGAGAGAGAGAGAGAGAGAAAAGAGAGAGTGAGAGAGAGAGAGATAGAGAGACAAACAAACAAACAGACAGACAGACACAGACACTGTAACTGATGGATTATACCAACTGAACCGCAAACAAAAAAAACACAGGTATGTCAAACAATAAAGCATGTAATGGAATGTAGTAGTGGTATGTAAACGTGGAAAGTAGGAAGTTCAAAAAATATTATGTCTCAATAACATGCTGTACTGATATATTCCTGAGCAGTACCTTTGGCCATAGCATCTGTGTCTGTCAGCAGTGACATAAAACACAGATCAGGACCCTGAGTCACCCCAGGAAAGGATGGCTCACATATGACCACTACTGGAGTATGTGCTGCACAATACTGACTGTGACACTGCTAGGCCAGCTACTGGGATGTTGCAGATATCCATATGTTAATTATGAATACAAATATGATATACATGGTTCTCTCAGACATGCGATGGACCTATACAGGGTATTTGCATACTGAAATACTGTCACAGCTGTGTGTGTTGAACTGCATGTGATATACTGAGCTCATACTATTCAGCTGTCCAGTGTTATGCACACTGACCATATGTGTGCCTAATATTTGTAGTTATGTCATCAAGAGTTGTGTTATGTCTAGCAAATAATTATAAACCTGTGAATACTGACATTACAACATCACCTTCTCTTTCTTTTGGCTGTAACCATTAGTTGTCACCACAGCAGATCATCTGTCTCCATGTCTCCTAGTCCTCTTCATCTTGTTCTGTCACACAAACCACCTGCCTGTCCGCTATAATTTCAGGCCATTATCTTTTCCTCTTACCTGGCAGCCTCATCCTTTCCAAAATATACTCAGCATACCTCCTCATCACATGTCCAAACCAACGTAATCCTGCCACTCTCTGTCTCTGTCTCCAAGCTATCCAACCTGGGCTGACCCCCTAACATATGTATTCCTAATCCTGTCCACCCTCATCACACCCAGTGCAAATCTTAACATCATTAACTCTACTACGTCCAGCTCTGACTCATGCTTTTTTTTCATTGCCAATGTCTCCAACCCATATAACATAGGTGGTTTCACTACCCTCTTGTAGACCTTCCCAATCACTTCTAATAGTACTCAGCTGTCACAAATCACTCCTGACACTTTTCTCCACCACCCACATCCTGCCTGTACTCTCGTCTTCACGTCTCCCCCACACCTGCCATTACTCTGTACTGTTGTTCTCAAGTATTTACACCTATCCAGCTTTGCAAACTGTACTCCCTGCATCCTCACCATTCCTCTATCCTCCCTCCCATTCACACACATATATTCTGTCTTAGTCCTGCTGACCATCATTAGACCATACCTCCACCTCTCCAGGGTCTCCTCAACCTGTTTTCTACTCTCACTACAGACCACAATGTCATCTGCAAACAGCACAGTCTACAGGGACTCCTGTCTGATCATGTCTGCCAACCTGTCCATCGCCACTGCAAATAAGGAAGAGCTCATAGCTGATCCTTGATGTACTCCCACCTCCAAATTAAACGCACCTGTCACTCCCAATGCAGAACTCATCATTGTCACACTAGCCTTGTACATATCCTGTAGTATTCTTATGGATTCCTCCACCACTCCTGACCTCCTCATACAATACAACAACCTCTCTCTAGGCATCCTGTCATATGCTGTCTCTAAGTCCACAAAGACACAACGCAGCTACTTCCATCCTTCTGTGTACATCTTCATCACAACTCTCAGAGCAAACATTGCATCTGTGCTGCTCTTTCCTGGCATGAAACCATACTGCTGATCAGTAATCCTCACCTCCCTTCTTAACCTAGCTTCCACCACCCTTTACCATACCTCGTGCTCTGACTGAGCAATGTTATCCCTCTGTAGTTACTACAGATCTGCACACCACCCTTATTCTCATAATCAGTACCCAAACACATTTTATCCGCTCCTCACACATCCTCTCACTTTCCAAGATTACAGTAAACAATCTGGTTAAAAAAAACATTGCCATTTGTCCTAAACACCTCCATGCTTCCAAAGGTATGTCATCTGGACCAATAGCCTTTCCATTCTTAAACTTACATGCAACCCTTCAGATGCCCCATCCTCAGCCTTTGCCATCACTCTCTTTGCTATGCAGCCCATCTCCCTATACACCTGTCTACTTTCTTCATCTGTCTCACAATCCCAGTTCTCCTTGGCCAACCTCTTTCTCTGTCTATGCCCCTATATTTCCTCATTCCACTACCAGGTGTCCTTGTCCTCTTACCCCTGTGCAGATGTCACACCAAGCCCGGTTCTACTCATCTCCCTTACTAGCTCAG
Source organism: Protopterus annectens (assembly GCF_019279795.1). Taxonomy (NCBI): domain Eukaryota; kingdom Metazoa; phylum Chordata; order Ceratodontiformes; family Protopteridae; genus Protopterus; species Protopterus annectens. The sequence goes on along the minus strand of NC_056746.1, from coordinate 64,421,060 downwards.
ATGTAGGTACCAAGATATTTGCTAACTGTTCACTGCCATCCACTGCCCATCTTAACTCTTCCCTGAACTCAACCTCACAATCAACCTTTCTCCGTATCCACCATTTGATCCATGGTGCTGCCTTCACACTCCTCCCCCTCTCCTTGATCACCAACATCATCCCACAGACCAACATTCCATGCTGCCTAACTACACTTTCCCCGTCACCACTTTACAGTTACCAATCCCCTTCAAACAAGCCCACCTGCATAGGAGATAATCCACCTGTGTGCATCCTCCTTCACTCTTGTATATCACCCTATGCCCCTCAGTCTTGTAAAATTACATATTTACCACAGTCGTGTCCAACCTCTTTTGCAAACTCCACTGCCATCTCACCTTCTGCATTCCTTTGCTTAACATCATACCTACCCATAACTTCTGCATCCCCTCTGTCCCCTTCACCAACATGCCCAATGGAATCTGCTCCAATCACCACTCTCTCACCCTTGGGTACACTCATCACCACTTTATCCAACCACACCAAAGTATGTCTGTCTCGTCCATCACACACGCAGTTAGTGGAGCATATGCACTGACAACTGTCATCATTACACCATCAATTCCTAGCCTCCTAAACATCACTCTACCCAACACTCTTATCACCTCTACAAACACTCTTGGCATAATGTTCCTTCAAGTTAACCCCTACAAAAGATCCCCTCCCATACACACCATGATAGAGCTATTTGTACCCAATTCTGATACACGGAGCTGTACACCCCTTCCATCTGGTCTCTGGTACACACAATATATCCACCTTTCCTCTGTTCATCATATCAGCTAGCTCTGCCCCCATTCCAGTCATACTCACAACATTAACAGTTCCTACCCTCAGTAACACACTCCTAGCCTTTCTCCTCACTGCCTGCCATATGAGCATCTGACATCCTCCAGAGTATGTCTGGAATGCAAAGGCTACTGTACTATCAAATTATGTACATGTGTTACAGCAATATGAAGAAAGTGTCACTAATTTTGGCTCATAGCCCACCATGTATGTATGGTGTCCTCCAGATTTCCTGCCCTAACAGGTTGACATGGCTGACTGAGCAGCAAGACTGTCATTACAGTGTGCCATACTGACATAGAACAGAAATGTATAGCAGATATTACCTGTGCATATGCATGTATGGGTGGGTGTATCTGGCTGCCTCATAACTACTGACATGGGATGCAAAACATCAGGTAAATAAGCTGTACATGTACACGTGTGTAATCTTAGTCTCTGTGCATCCAACAGAGTTACCCTTCTACAGCTAATGTTTGTTGCATTGCCCTGACACAGACATGGGTACTAGAATACACAAGAGTACCGCATTGAAAGTGGAGTGGTGTCCAGCAGTGTTATGACCTTGTGTCCATGTGTACTACAAACAGATATATGATCACCCACGTAGCTGTATGGCCTCAGCAATACCTATCTTGTAAAACCTGCCTCCAATAAGTAGAGTAATCCCCTTCGCTACACAGCAACAATGCACAAAGCACATAATGCGATGCTATATTGGCTGTACAGGACAAAGTAGGATCATGTACCAACTGGTAAGCATGTCAACCTTTGTTTAAATGAGCATATTAGGTCACAGTTGGATTACTGTAAGGCTAACTATGAGTACAAATTGTACACATCCACTAAGGGCAATCACAAGGCCATCTTCACATATGTCTGTAGTCTCAGACGCAATAACCTAACCCACCCTGTAATGGTTGTCAATCACACCACATACACACACACACCATAGCTACAGCCAACCTGATGCAGAGAGGTTTAGGGCAAACATCACCCCCCTGGCTCACCATCACTATAGGTAGATATGCACAGCACATGCACCCCTCCCCTCATCATCATGGATCAGGTGCAAACTGCCTAATCAAAGTTAACAAAAGGAAGTCTCCTTAGTCCCTGATAACATTCCTGTCTGCATCCTACATGAACCCAGGCATAAGCTTCCAGCTCCATTACACACTGTATGCAAGCAAAGCCTGAGCACCATTGACATCCCATCTACAAGGAACATGGCGACTGTCATCCCTCTGCACAAATGTGAATGATGAATGGTGGTTTATGCAATGTACTTGCCCTCATTAGGGGAACATGACACATCTGAACCAGGAGTACAGTGCATGTTCATACGGTGCTGCTAGGTACAGGGGTATGATGTGTTTGTAAGTGGTGGCTAATGATAGTCAATATTCATGTGCTAGCTTTGTAAAAAAAACTCTGATCAATGTCTGAGGTCCTGTGATGTGTTTCCCTGTTTATGTCTTCCAGGTGCCATGCACCGGCAACAGTCTTACACCGATGTGGACACTGCAGCCATCACAGAAGCTGTAATGTTAAACTATGCCATCCTTTTTGGCTATAGCTGGCAAAAATCTGTGGGACCAGACTGCCCTGTGGAATGAAATCATCCACAGAGTGAACATCTTGGGCCACCATGGACACACATACGATCAGGTCAGGCATAGAGCAACTGACCTGATATGTCATTCCTGGCAAAGGGCTGCTGCTGTAGTGAGGGACCATACTGCTACTGGTGGGGGGCCAGCCACATAGGCCCCACTTATGGTGACAGAGGACCTCCTTGCCAACCTTGGGGTGGCTCCCACACAACCTCAAACACAGGAAACAGCAGTCGTGGAGGTGGGTGGCACCCAGGCAACAGGAGAGGAGCCTCAAGGTAAGGCCAAAGTGCACATCAATGTAATGATGTAGCATTTAAACTGTCTTCTATAGAGTCTCTAGATGCAAAATTGTGTAATATCCTAGCGTGTACTGTACCTGTGCAGAAACATAGCATTCATCTTGTACCAATGCCTAATGTAAATCTGCTGACAATAACTCTCCCTCACAACTACATAGGTCCTTCTGGTCTGCACATGGGACAGCAGCCTGAAGCTGGTAAGTATGGGATTTTCCTGTTCTGGCTCACCAGTACCCCAGGCATGCTAAACTTAATGCATGTGACCATGCACACAACTGTTAAACTCAGTCATTTGGTAATATCTGCATGTTCACATGTGGTGGTGTTTACTGCATTCCATCATGGCGGTCATCACGGGGACCTATTTGCAGGAGATGTCACAAATCTGTAACATACCTCACAACCTGTCATTGCAGGACATCTGGACAAAGACTGACAAAATGGAGGGACAAAGGCCCAACTGTAGGGTCATATTGTATAAATTAGTGGTATACAGTGCATATAAATGGTGTACACACATGTTAGAATGCCAGGTATTTATGATATATAAAAATGAAAGCACAATAGACAATTTCAACATACTGCCAACCTTTCATGTGACCTAGAACCTGTACAATTCAATTGTAAAGCAAAGAAATCTGTTAGGGGAACAATAAGGACACATAACAATGGTACAACAACCTAGATGCATATGTGCGCACAGGCTGAAGCTACTATTGTGTTGAGGCAGCTTTTGATATAACTACAGCAGTACATCCTATTGGGTACACACCTGCCATTAATTACAGTGACTCTTTGATTAACAGCAAATAATGGTCAGCTGTCCTACAGGATTATCCTAACATATACCCAGTTGCCTATACAGCAACAGCCATGGTTCACATTGAGCTGATAAAGCTGCTAAGGGACCACATGTTTGAGATGTATCAGCCTGGAGAAGGGTAAAAAAACACTTCCACAGCATTGCACATACCATGGAACACAGAGCAGACAGTCATCAAAAGGTGTTTAAAGTATGGGGCTATAGTGGCATTGTGAAGGAGTGGACATCCCACAAAATTATATGAGAATACAAGAGCAAAACTGTCCAGGGAGGCTTCCAAGAGACATACAACAACAGGAAAGGAGTAGAAGTAATCCCCGGCAAGTACTGGCTGTGTACTACATGTCACAACAATCTTGTATGGTCTCCACATATCTTGCCTATAGGATAGGGTTAGAAGATGGCAGCAGTTCCTCACACCAAACAATATCCAGGCCTGGAGAAAGTCTAAAAATAATACATCAGGTCTCCAAAAAACAAGTGGGAAAATGTGTTATGGTAATATGGGATCATGGTTGAACTCTTTGGCCACAATTCTGACAGGTTTGTTTGGCACAATAACACCACAGCACATCACCACAACACCAACCCCACAGTGAAGCATGGTGATGGCAGTGTCCTGCTTTGCGATTGCTATTCACAAGCTGGAACTGGGACTGCAGCCAAGTTGGAGGGATTATGAACAGTTCCAAACACTGGTCCCTTGTGGCTCCAATCCTTCTGGTGTCTGCCACATAGCTGTGGATGGTGAGGAATTCCACCTTTCCACACAACAATGGCCCAAACCATACATCCAAATCAACAAAAGGATGTCTTCATCAGAACACATGCAACGTTCTGCACTGGCCCAACCAGAGCTCACACCTACGTCCAATAGGATATATGCAAGGTGACCTGAAGAGGGCAGTGCGCAAGGGATGCCCTTGCAATCTGACATAGTTAAAACAAAAAAACGAACGCACAAGCTGTAGATTCGAAAAGACTTTAATGTTGTAAGCACTTTCGTCCAAAGTAATGCTTAGACATCATCAGACATAACATTACCGAAAATTCATTAGTACTTATACAGTCATCAATCAATAATTTAAATTATTTAAAGGTATATCATAAAAAAGACACATTTAAAAAACACAGTCACACATATTAAAATTGCTGGGACACAATCTTATAGACATACAACCATAAAGAATATATATATATATATATATATATATATATATATATATATATATATATATATATATTGATATATTGATATGTAAACTATTACATTTAAGTCTTTAAAAAGTTGACCTTAGAGAAACTTGATTTTACTCAGTAATAATTTATACTTTTATTAAAATATTTCATCTGTCTAGTGCTTTTAATTTTAAAATACATTTGATTGACACATATTCATTTAGGCCAGGTAGTATATGTGCATAAGTCCGAATCTGCCATATAAGTTCACTCTCTTCTAGTTTCAATTCCCACGGGCCTCCCCTAGGATTATTTGTTACCTGTTGGATAACTGTAAACACAAAATTGTGAGATGGATTTTCCATGCTATGTTTAGCTAAGGCATTTGTAGTTACTTTTTTATTAATATTATGTTGATGTTCGTAAATTCTTTGTTTTAATTGCCTTTCCGTTTTACCTATGTAGTATGACTGACATTGCTGACATATTGCTACATAGACAATCCCCATAGACTTGCAATTGAATTTACCTTTTACAAAATAGGCCTTACCCCTGATGGTAAACATTTTACCCATCTTAATAAATGGGCACTGTTGGCATCAACCACACTTATGCATGCCATAATAATTTCCATTATAAGACATTTTTTGTGTTTCCAAAAGACATTTAAAATTGGGACACCTTCTATATGTTATACGTAGTGGACCTTCAAACTTTTTACTAATATTAATGTCCTCAGTAATGAGGGCCCAATTATTAATAAGGATGTTTATTTATCTCTTTAGCATCCATAGAAAAGGTTGTCATGAATATAGGTGCCATATGGTGCTTCGGTAGCGTTGCCGCCTCAAAGTAAGATGTTGTCCTGTTCGATTCTCAGCTAGAGCGTCGTCTGTGTGTAGACATGCGTGAATGGGCGTACCTTCATTGAAGGTTTTTGTCAGGGCTGGCAACTCGGCGTGTAAAAATCTACTGTCAATCATTAGCGGACCGGAGTTCCGCTGTGGCGACCCCTAACCGGGAAAAGCTGAAAGACACAAACAAACATTAAATGGAATATTCTGGCTATTTTCTCTCACCTTTATAATACTATAATCCTGTACTTCATTGTAGCCTTTTTGCAGTATGGGTTTAAAGTGCCTGTGAGTCCTTTTAGTACATATTTCCAGATGAATTTGTTTGAAGAGATATTCAGGATACCCTCTCCTTAAAAACATATTTTTTAATAGCTCACATTCTGCAAAAAATCCCTATCAGAAGAAACCATCCTAGCAGCGCTCACTAATTGTCCTTTCATCACTGCTTTTTTCTGGTGAAAGGGATCGGAAGGAACCATCCTAGCAGCGCTCACTAATTGTTCTTTCATCACTGCTTTTTTCTGGTGAAAGGGATCGGAAGGAACCATCCTAGCAGCGCTCACTAATTGTCCTTTCATCACTGCTTTTTTCTGGTGAAAGGGATCGGAAGGAACCATCCTAGCAGCGCTCACTAATTGTCCTTTCATCACTGCTTTTTTCTGGTGAAAGGGATCGGAAGGAACCATCCTAGCAGCGCTCACTAATTGTCCTTTCATCACTGCTTTTTTTCTGGTGAAAGGGATCGGACGGAACCATCCTAGCAGTGCTCACTAATTGTCCTTTCATCACTGATTTTTTTCTAGTGAAAGGGATCGGAAGGAACCATCCTAGCAGCACTCACTAATTGTCCTTTCATCACTGCTTTTTTCTGGTGAAAGGGATCGGAAGGAACCATCCTAGCAGCGCTCACTAATTGTCCTTTCATCACTGCTTTTTTCTGGTGAAAGGGATCGGAAGGAACCATCCTAGCAGCGCTCACTAATTGTCCTTTCATCACTGCTTTTTTCTGGTGAAAGGGATGGCCGCTAGAGAAGTGCAGAAAGGCATTTGAATAGGTAGGTTTCCTGTATATGATAGTTCTAGACCTATTATTTAACCTATCCTTTGACAACTGCACATCTAGAAAATTGATGAATTCTATCCCAGACTGAAATGTGAATTCAAGGAAATTAGTGAGGTTTGTAATAGCTTGTATGAAGAGTTCTATGGTATTAAGGTCTCCTTTCCAGATGAAAAACATATCATCTTGGTATCTTGTATATCATAACACATTCTGCTGGAAAAGCCTGTTGTTAAATAAAAGCTCCCTTTCCCAGTATGCCATTACACAATTTGCAAAGCTGCCCCTGCAAGGTGATCCCATGGCAACACCTGTCTGCTGTTTGTAAAACTTGCCATTAAATAGCATAAAGTTATTGGATAAAATAATATCCAATAAGGTTTCATTTACATTAATCTCATCATCTTCCATGCCTTTCATGGTTAAAAAAATCCCGAACACATTCTAGTCCCAACCCTTGTGGTATTACAGTATATAAATCTTTTATATCTACTGTAAGGAAAATATGATTTTCATTATATTCCAACCTATTAATACCCTCCAAGAAACTCCATGAATCATGGCAGATCTGTTTTTCACTTCTAATAATAGGTTTTAATTTACTATCCATGAATTTATCACATGGATAGGTTATTGATCTTCTGCCATCCACGGTTGGTCTGAATGGTGGATTGTGGAGGTTCTTGTGTATTTTAGGGGACCCAAATAGGACTGGTGTAGTAGGTGCTGTCATTGTTAAATAGTGAAGCTATCAATGTTAATACTCCCTTCAAGAAACAAGTCATTTAAGTTCCTATTAATGTATTTGTATGCAGTATTAACTTCATTCAAACTTACATGGGAATAGTCACTATCTAATTATACCAACATGTTCTGCACATATACATTTTCATCCATGAAAACCATCCCACCACCTTTGTCAGGCTTCATAACTCTGACCTTACAAGCCTTTAGTAAATGTAAAAATTCTAAATCCTCAGAAGACATATTTTTAGTAACATTATAATGCCTTTGTGCATTATTCAAATTTGTCCGTAAGTCCATTTCACAAATCTTCTCAAATAGAGCTAAAGTGCTATGCACGGGAGGGTTAAACAGACTGGATATTTTCAGGTCCTTAGTCAATGAGGGGACATTGCCCATAAGAAAAGCCAAACTGAGTTTACGAACAAATGTTTTTAAATCAATAATTGTTCTGGCTAAATCCATTTTTCTGTCTGGTACAAAAGATAGACCTTTAGACAACAAGTCCACCATACCATTATCTACTTGTATTGTTGTAAAATTATAAATTTTAAAGTCTCCTTCGGTACTTAGTAATGTCTGTGGATATTGTAGAGAAGCTTGTGTTATCTTCTCCGCCGATTCTGTCTCCTCTGCCTTGCTGCCCCTGGGCCTTGCCATTGCGTCACTGGTTCATCTGGTTGTTCTGGTTGTTCCGGACTACTAGAAAACCCTAATGGTGATTATTGTTGTTGTTATTCATTGTTACTGTGGTTTGAGGGCTGCCATTATGCTGCTGGTTATTCCTGATCCTCTCTGACATAGTTGGAGGTGTTTTGTAAAGAAGAGTGTGCAAACATTGGCAAGTCAAGATGTGCCATGCTGATAGACAACTTCCCAAGAGGACTGAATGCTGTGATTAAATCAAAAGGTGCTTTAACAGAATATTACTTTCAGAGTGTGACACTCATGCAACCAGCCTATTGTACCGATTTCATTTACCATATGCTACCTGTAACTGATGTGTATGTTCTTCAGTTGGATTGCACAGGTTATATGTCATATGAAATTATGGCAATGTTATGACCTGATTTCTGAGGTCTCATGTGATATATCACAAAAACCTGTCATGTTAACAGGTGTGTGTACACTTACTATATCCACTATAAGCTTGAGAGGTTGTTTGAGTAACCGGCTTTGTTTTAACATACATGTACTGCAGGTTATGTAGTCTGCACCTCAAATTAGGACATTAATTAGTGGCACCAATCCACAGGTCACCCCAGTAATGTATTAGACAAACACAGGTGTTATGATGAACAGACCAAACATATGAACCACACATCATGATATTCGGCAAAAACCTTTACAGTTGGGAGGTATGTTCTGTAGGAGTTGCCACAGTGCTATACAGGTGAATGGCAATAATTTACATGATTGCAGTGTGTGCAAGGTGAAGGGCCATCACCTACCAACACCATTCACGTATCCCAGAGGTGTATATTACTAGTAACAGTAATTGGAAGGGGCTGCACTGCATGATGATGAGGGTCTCTCCAGAGTGTGTATGTAATTGTCTGACTGTGTATCGTGAATGTCCCCAGTCAGCTAATGTGAGCTCTGAGTAATGTCTTTACGGCACCTCACCTGTATGTGTGTGTGTGTGTGTGTGTGTGTGTGTGTGTGTGTGTGTGTGTGTACCAGAAACTGTATAGTGCAGGTAGTAATTTACATATGTTGCTTTTTCCTCACAGGTGGACATGGTGGCCGTGATCCCTCCTGCTCTGATTCTGATGTCAGTGTGCCTGCAGACTCTAACGATGATGACACTCATATTGAGGCACAGGTGGGGTTGGCAGAGGCTGAATCTATGCTATTGGTTGGCATCCCACTATTGTCAACCCCATCCCTGCACACAGTCACAATGCCCACACATACCCCATCACCAGTGGCCACAGATAATGGACAGTTGGCAGGTGGTGTCAAGGAACAGGCTATTGTGACAACTATGGCAAGTAAGAGTGCAGGGACTAGCCATAGCCAGAGTGCTGGTGAAGTCCCACACAGGCAGATGGGCGAGGGTGCTCAGAGGAGGATTGCCGCCCGTCGTGCCTCTTTTGCAAATGCCACAGCAGCAGTCACCAGACACATGTTTTGGGCCATCATGGAGGCACAGGCATATAATAAATGTAACACCAGACATATACTCAGGGTCGTGGATGAGTACGTCCCTGGTGTCTGTGGTGATATCCATGAACTCTGAAATATGACTCTCTCATTATCCATGATGGCGTGAACGACCTGAGACATACCTCCCTGGAATACATAAAAAGAGACATGGAAGAGCTCTCCGATCTTGTAGCCCAAGCAGGTATGACCCTAGCCCTGAGTAGCATTCTGCCATTGCCCAGAATGATACCGCAGTACAAGGACAAAATGATTGACTTCAACAATTCGCTAAGCTTCTGGTGTCATTCTAAGGGGATCCAGTATCTGTCTGCTTGGGATGACATGGTCAACAGACCACAATGCTTTGCAAGAGATGGCCTGCACCTGTCGCCCCTGGGATTCTGGATACTGGCTAAGGCTCTTGCCACCCCTATAGTGCCTTTTTAGGCAAGGTTCAAATGACAAATTCACCACCATAACAGGAATAGGCAAGTAAATACTGAGGGTAATGCTACTCAATGCTAGAAGTCTAAATCTCAAGATGCACTCACTCGAGGCACTCCTTAAAATGGAGAACATTGATATCTGTGCAGTGACTGAGACCTTGTTCACGGCTCCAGAAAGCACTCCTGCACTAACAGGCTATAACTCATACCACACTTTTCGTCCATGTAACCTGGACCGGAACACCAAAGGTGGAGGTGTGTTCATATTCATTAAGGATATCCACACCTCCAGGCTAGTTGCTCAACATAATGCATCCAAGGTTATCCAAGTGCAACTAACTTTGGGCAAAACTGCAATCCAAATTATAGGTTGCTACAGATCCCCCAACATGCCCCAGGATTCCCACTACTCTTTTCTTGATGTACTGGAAAATATTAGGGTTCAACCAAACACCCTAATAATGGGCGATTTCAACTACCCCACCATTAACTGGGAAAACTACTCATGTACCAACACCTTCACACAATGCTTTCTGGAATTCATAAACTCCAATGCCCTGGATCAACTTATCCACACCCCCACCAGGGGCAACAATATCCTAGACCTAGTCATTACTGACATGAGTGACTGGTGTTCCACACCTGAAGTCAACTCCTCGTTGGTCCAATCCGACCATAAGCTAATCACCCTTGATATCCACATCCCGCCCTCACTCCCCATTAAGGAAACCACGGTAAAAAATTTCTCCAAAGCCAACTTCATGCTTCTTAAGACAGAAGTGGTGAAATTCATGACACCCATGCATATGGACAATACAGTTACAACTGCTGAATCCTACAGAAATGCACTCTATAAGCACTTACATGAGTGCATGGATCATGCTATCCCAAACAGAATCAAGACACTATCCTCTAAAAAAAGGAAGACAATCTGGTGGTCCCCTGCCATAAACAAACTGTACAACAGAAGGAAGAAATTGTTTCAAAAGAGTAAAATCCCATGAGTGCAGGAGCTCCCTGATCAGTCTCAGTAAGAAGCTGAGATCCCTTATAAGATCCTCCAAAGTTAGCTATGAAAACAAAATCACCACTAATTCTAAGGACAACCATAAAGCATTCTATAGCTATGTCAAGAATCTCAATGGCAACATCCAGATCTGCTCTAAGTTACAGCACAATGGCAAGAAAATTACAGAACCAACTGATATCGCCAACATCCTGGCAAATAGGTTCAGTGCTAACTTTACCCCCTCACCCCCTAAAGGGCCCATATATATACAGCAAGAATGCAGAGTCCCTGTAATCACAACTATGCAGGTAAAAGCTGCATTCTCTAAAGTCAAAAACGCAGCATCCATGATACCAGACAACATCCCAGGCTGCATTTTACATGAACTTTAGAACAAACTGGCTCCCCACCTAAGCACCATACTCAATCATAGCCTTACATCAGGCTTTGTCCCACTGAATTGTGTACAGCAACAGTTATCCCAATCCACAAAGGGGGAGCCACCACTGATCCTGGGAACTATCACCGTATTAGCCTGACAAGCCTGGTCTGCAAGGCCATGGAATGTATCATCATGGAACTCATAGACAAAGACATTGGTAACCTCTAAACTCTGGATCCCACCCAGTTCGGGTTTGTGAAATGCAGATCATGCCTCCTGAACCTGATTGACTTCTTTGAGGCAGTCACGAAAGCCGTAGATGAGGGTAAGGTGGTTCACACAGTCTATCTTGACCTCGCCAAGGCTTTCAACACCATCCCTCATTCTGGAATTATAGCTAAACTCACTAAACTAGGTTTAAATCCCTACATCACAAGATGAGTTGCTAACTGGCTCACTGACCAAACCCACACTGTAAAAGTTGCACACTCCAAATCTGACCTAAACCAGTGACAAGTGGAGTACCACAGGGTTCAGTCCTGGAACCTCTCCTGTTTGGTATCTACTTCTCTGAAGTACTGGCTAACACAGAAAACTTCTGGCTAATGAAGTTCACAGATGACTGCAACCTAGGAGCCATAGTCGAGTCCCCATATGATGTGGAAATCCTACAGAAGGGCCTCGCTGAGACAGATGCCTGGTGTCAGAGCCATGGCCTCAAGATTAATGCCAAAAAGTGCATTGTCATCCCCTTTGGTAAAAACTCTGTACACATGAACTACTACATAGACAGCAGTCTACTTAACACCGAATGTGTGATAAGAGACCTTGGGACCCAGGTGGACAGTAGTCTGTCCCTTGATAGTCACATCACCACAGTAGTCAAGAAGTCCTTCTACGTGGCACACCTCATCATAAAAGGGTTCTCATCCAGGAAAAAAGAGGTAATTGTTCCCCTCTACTTGACACTCATTAGACCCATTATAGAGTAAAATGCCCCTTTTGGAATGTACCTCACAAGACATCTGTAGCAGCTGGAAAGGCCACAGAAGTAACTCACAAAGAGGATTACTGACCTCAAACAGATGCCCTATACTGACCGTCTCAAAAAATTCCAGCTTTACTCCATAGCATATCACCTACTCTGAGGTGATCTCTGCCTAACATATAAAGCTATGTGAAACCCAGAGCTGTTGGACATGCTACACCTAAAGAAATTCCAATCCCTCAAAGCTACATGCTCTAGGGACCTAAACCTTGTCACCACAATAAGCAGGACATGCTGGAGGGATAGATTCCTGTCTCAGAGACTTCCCATACTCTGGAACAGGCTACCTATCTATGTCAAGCAAAGTTCTTCATTAGCACTCTTCAAGAAAAATCTTGATGAGTGGATCGGAAATAGGAAATACACCCCGGGGATCACTTCTGTGTTTCTGCTCAACAGTGGCACAGGAAAATTACTTTCTTGGGTGGTGTAAGCCTGGAAACATAGTTGTCTAGGCTTACATAGGCCCTTGGGCCAATAGCCTAGTACCTACCTATGAACCTATGAACTCACTGCGGCCATCCGTGAGCATACTGAGGTCATGGACAGATGGTGGGAGGAGACCTTGGCACACCTCAACCGTGGAATATCTGTGCTTGAGCATTTGGTCGAATGATGGCCAGCAGCCACATGGACATAGAGCAGCACCATGATCAGCTGAGGGTCTACGTGACTGTGCACCATCCCATTCCTATACTGGCTGTACCACCAGCACTACTGAAGGGGTGTGCTGTCCACACCATGATGCAGCAGGCCATGAGCATGTGGTCCTGGCTGTTTCCAAAAGGGATGCAGATCCAGCAGGCAACAGTCACCATCTGGGAGTAGTACTGCATCTGGACTCAGCCCTGGTGGTGCCAGTGATACCCCTGGCAGGCACAGTTCTTGTGTCTATGACTGGAGATGGTGAACTGTACACCCTGCCATGTACAGCCCACAGCTGTCCAAAATACCCCTGTGTAGGGCACACACATGGCATGACTGTGTGCATACAAACACACACATATCACCATCAGACAAGTCACCTCCACACACAGACACACACATACACACACACACACACACACACACACACACACACACACACACACACACCCACACACACACACACACACACACACACACACACACACACACACCACCCCTGCACTGCCCATTTAATGAACACCCCTGAAACACACACACATGTCAACCGTATGGCCCAACTTAGGCTTCTGGCAAACCCACACAACACCCTGTGCATATGATGTTACCTGTGCCACATCCCTGCCATCCATACCATCGATGCAGGGACATGCTAATATGGTTCTGATGCACAGAGTGACTTTAGTAGAGTGTAGCTATTTAATGCTATGTAAGGTGCTGTCATCTGGCATTTGTAATGGATACACACCAGAGTGTGTGTGTACCTTTGCAGCCATGATGCAATATTGGTATTAGTAACACTAAGTGAATGTGTTCTCACATGCTATATTCTGTTTGTATTCCAGGTGTCTGTGTGTCAGCAGGATGTGGCCCTGCAGACATCACCGAGGGATGTGGCAGTGTTGTAACTCAACAACCTTGTCATAGCTGAGGTACAGCTGTGTCTGCACCCATTTCCCAGGCCTGTGTAACATTTCTTGCATATGCCTCACAACTTATAGGGCTGAAGGGCCGTATCTATGTCTATGGTGGTTGACATCAGCTCTTGTAGAGTGGACAATGGTAAGTGTGGTGGGTGGAACCTCAGATTGCTAACACCCTCAACCCCAGAGGACATTGTGTCAATGAAACACACAGAGAATACTGTTCACACACACACACACACACACACACACACACACACACACACACACACACACACACACACACACACACACTCACACATGCACACACAGGATAACAGTTGCCAGTGTTGTGTTTGGAACCCCTACCCATCAAGTTGTGGTACTACACTATTATGCAGTTATTGCAGGTGGCACAGGACTACTAGTGTGATGAGTGTTACAAGGTACCTGTAAGGTGAATAACATCACATGGTCTTGTGAGGTATGGCAATGGTGGGTGTACTGGGTGTGATAATACTCATAATAGTGTCACATACAAGTTTAGACACTCACAACCACTGCTATAGACACCAATGCACACAAATACACACACACACAAACACACACATGCACACACACACACACACACACACACACACACACACACACACACACACACACACACACATACTTGCCAGTACTGACATTAGCAGATCCACCTATCTTGTTATTCATACAATACTATTCCATACTGTTGCACAGGGCTTAAAGGGCTGAAGAGTGTCTACAGATACCACTATGGTTGATGTGAACAGTGGACCTCATACAGTATACTTAGGAATGTGTACTGTGAATACCATGGCATATAATATGAAACCATGCTCATCCAATAGATGTCATTCTCACACAAACACGAGATGCTCTTTTCTCACACACATTTGCCAGGAGTGAAATTAGAACCCCTACCTATCTATTTATTGTTATTACATTGTTGCACATTTATCGCACAAGCCACCGAGGTTATGGGGAGACACTTGTCCAAAGGTACTTTATGGTGTGGGACATCTCCAGGCCTTGCAAATTATGACAATGGGCGATGTACTGGATGAGAGAGGCCACAGAATACTGTAACCTTGACATATACACATTTACACACAATAATACACACACACATTTGCCAGGACTCATATTAGAACCCCTAGCTATGTAGTTATTGGTATTATGGTGTTATGCAGTTAGTGCAGACACCACAGAGCTTATAAGTTGGGGAGTGTCCCAAGGTATCTATATTGTGAATAACATCTACAACACTTGTAAGGTATGGCAATGGTAATTGTACTGGGTGAGATGGGCCACCAACTAATTTCACCCACATGTTTACACACTCACACACACTTTTATACACACCAGTGCGCACATACACACATATTTGACAGTACTGAGATCCATAGGTTCAAAGATTCATAGGTGTATACTTGGTAAATGGCCATGGAGGCTTAGCAAGGCTAGCCCATGGGAATACACTGGCACCTGATGATACTCCCCAGTGTGTCTGCTGAGTATAGTCACTGGCATGATCCCCAGGGTGGGTACTCTATTCCCCATCTATTCCTCCAGATTTTTCTTGAAGAGGGCTAGTGATGTGTTCTGCTTGACATGTGTGTGATGTCTATTCCATAGCGTGGCCAGTCTCTGGGTTGTGAACCTGTCCCTCCAGCATGTCCTGTTCATTGTGAGGATGGGGTTGAGGTATACGGGGCATGTTTTGTGGACAGATTGGTTTCTCCAGATGTAGTATTAATGACAGGGTTGGGTCAGACATGGCTGTGTATGTCAGGCAGAGATTGCACCTAAGTAGCCAATATGAGACAGAGATTCATTGGAGTTGTTGAAGTCTGTCCATATGGGGCAAGTGTGTAGTACCTAAGATTTTGCAGCCTTTCCCGTTGTTGCACGTGTCCAGTCGGGAACAATGCAAATAGGCCATAGTACACATTGATTGTCCTACTGAGGGGAGAGTACAGGGAAACACTGTCCTTTTACTTTCTGGATTCAAGACCCTTAGTCAGGAGAAGTGACACATGGAAGGACTTTTGGAAGACAGTGACACTGTGGTGGTCAACAGAGAGCTCACTGTCAACCTGTGTTCCCAGTTCCCTTATACCAACATCAGTGTTCAGTGGACTACCATCAATGTATTACTTCCATGTCATACCCAAAGGGGATGGTGTCACATCATCTGGCATTGAGCTTATGTCCAGGGTTCTGACAACAGTCATAGGTCTCAGAGAGGCCTTTCTGAAGGATGTCAACCTCACATATGGGGAAAATAATAGCACCCACTTTGTAGTCATCTGCAAACATTGTCAGCCAAGGCATCTTTATATTGGGCTGGTCCTCAGAGGTGTGGATCCCAAACATGAGGGGACCTAGGTTCACAACTTGTGGGACTCCACTCATGACTGTTCAGCAGTCAGACATGGAGTCCGCTGCTTTCACACTGTGGGTTCTATCTGTGAACCAGTTTGCAGGCCACCTACTGATGTAGGGGTTGCTGCCTACCTGAGTGTGTTTGTGTATGATTCCTGAGTGGGGAGTGATATCCAAGGATGAGATGTGCTGCCTATCTTTTGATCTATTCCATACTATCACATAGTTATTGCATATGGCACAATGCTTATAGGGCTGCAGAGTGTCTACAGGTCCAGCTACAGTGGATGACAACTGTGGGCTTTGTAATGTGGACACTGGAACATGTACTGGGTGGGCAACAGCAAAAAGTAGCAAAACCACCCCAATGGATATTGTTTTCACACAGACACAACAACCCCCTCACAGACAGCATGCTGTTCTTACACACACACACACACACACACACACACACACACACACACACACACACACACACACACACACTTGCCAGGACTGAAATTAGAACCCCTGCCTATCTATTTATTGCTGCTACAGTGTTACACATTTATCGCATGTGCCACAGAGCTTATAGGGTGAAGTTTGTCAAAAGGTACTTCTAAGGTGAGGAACATCACCAGCCCTTGTAAAGTATGGCAATGGGTGACGTATTGGGTGACAGAGGCCACAAAGCACTTTAAACTACACATATGCACACTTACACATTTGCCAGAACTGGGATTAGAACTCTTACCAAACTAGTTACTTCTAAGTATAGTGTTATGCAGTTATCGCACATGCCACAGAGTTTATAGCGCTGAGGCTTGGCGAAAGAGACTTCTAAGGTGACTGATATCTACAGGACTGCTAAGGTAGGGCAATGGGGAGTGTACTGGGTTTGAATGGACCCAAAATGTTAACTACACACACACACACACACACACACACACACACACACACACACACACACACACACACACACACACACACACACACACACACACACACACACACACACACACACACACACATACACTTTTACAATTGTCAAGACTGATATTAGAACTCCTACCTAATTAGTTATTTGTACTATAGTGGTATACAGTTATTGCACTGCTAAAGTAGGGCAATGGGAAGTGCACTGGTTGGGAAAGGCCTGTTAATTCCTAGATCCTACAGACAATTCCCTAAGTGTATGAGCATTCCCAGTGTGACCTTCTATAGTAAATGTGGGACTCCAATCCAGGGATTTCTGTATTTCAGTCCAGTTTGTTTTGTGCTACAGCCATACCTCTCAACCTGTTGGTGCAGGATATCTGGAGATAGCCTATCCAAATGGAGAGACAATTGGCCATATGGTAATTATGACTATTTCTCTTAGTAATATATGGGTTTCTAGGGTCACAGGGTTTGTTTTAGCAGACATCTAACATATATGACATTTGACACTGTCATGTATTGTTTCAGCACCTTGTGACATACCTCCTCAGATCATCACAGTGATTTATCAGAGGAATACAGGATGGATGATGCACACACTGATATTATGGGCCAAATGCTAGGCATTCTTGCACAAGCCAGCCTGATGAGAGGTGTGCCTACAACCAATTGACTGCTGGAGCTGTGGAAATGCTCCAGCATCTTAGTGATATATTACAATGGTGGAATCTCTGTGCATTTCTGTTCTGGCATGGCCTGATTTCATGTCCATGGTTGGGTACTATAAGTAAGGCAGGATCAGGGTGACAGGCAGACTCCAGATAGATTTGCAGGGGATATGATATATGAGTGGGGTAGTGTCCTGAGCCATATCTGGTTGGCCTATATCTAGCAGTACTTTGCGTAGGGGTCTTTTCAAAGGTTGACTGCACTTGGAGGGCCTTGTGTGTGTCTTGTGTGTGTCAAACTGACCAGCCTGGAGTTGTGTGTGTGTCTCACATATATGTATGGCCCACCTCATTTGGCTTGGCTGGCTACATTTTGGGGTCAGGGTGTTGCATAGGATGAGTGATCAGGGAAAGGTGTGTTACTCCCCCTGGCTGTGGGCCAGGGTTCTGTGGGTGCAGACATGTCACCATCTTCCAGGTTAGGACTGCCTGCAATGAGTGCATTCCCATGCTTAGACTACTAGCCTTGTCTGTCAACTGCACAGAGTATCACAGAATGTCCAGATTCATGACTCATATATCTGGTTGGTTACACAAATGAGAGCAGTTTTCAAGGAAAAGTGTTTTGCAAGTCACTCAGGTTTGAAGTCAGATACTACTGACAGTTGACATTGCAGTTTCAGACTTCATACCCTTCAGAAATTCCATGATAATATGATCATTCCATCAACCTTCTAACATTATTACAGCAGTATTTCAAAGGTGCCATTGTCTTTGGACCTTTATCATCCCATTATCTATGGCTTTGTCCAGATTCGTGGCTCTCTGAGGCTGGCAGGTTTGCTCCTAGCAGTTAGCAGCATGGCCTTTCTTTGCATTTTGTAGACTGTGTTATGTTGGTGTTATGGACCCCATGACACTCCCTAACAGGGCACTGTGGGTGAGGCATGGGCATTTGACAGAGGCCTGTAGACCAGGTGTGACAGATTCAGGCCATCTCTATTTGCATTCTGATGATCATATGTTCCCAAGCAGTGGACACCCCTGGGATGGCACCAGTAGGTTGACTGGGTGTTCCTAACAATTGCTTTCTGTTCATGTTGAGCCATCACTCTTCTTGACAGCTGGATGCTGCTTAATGCTAGGGACATGTTACTACTTTTCTATGGGACTTTGGGTGGTGTCACATCTGTGCACAATACACATTTGCACAGACTGTGCTGATATTTGCTTAACATTTTGGTCCATTGGTCCCATTTAGCATAGTGGTGCGCCCTAGCTTTGAGACTACAGGCATAATAGTATCGACCATAGGACAGATTGTTGTGGCATAAACAGTTTTAGTTTCAGGCTTCTTACCTTTCAGAGCTATACGGCCACTACCAGACCTGCTGTGATATCACTGTATAAGTCTATAGGTGGGAATTTCATGGATGTCATCATGTGGGAGCCTTTGCCAGCCACTTCGGTATGGTTTTCTACAGCTGATCTACTGGGTGAGGCTGGGGGGTGAGATGGGACCCCACTTTGACATCCATGCATGTGACCTATGCCCCTCCAGTTATTTGGCTTACCACATATACTGCAGTGGTATTTGTTAACTAGGGCAGTACTGCATAGTGTGGGTAAACTTTTACAGAGCATACACTTCCTGCTGTCCCACATAGCTGTCAGTTGTCTGCTGCTATCCCAGTAAGCCACCCCATGCCATTGCATGCTTGCTTCAATACCATATATATGCTATCAGTACATTCTACGCCATTCATTTATTGTTAAGAAGACTGACTTACCTTGTGCCTAAGGCAGTTGTGAGGATGCTGCTTGAGGGCTGACTATGTTGGATGCATGCAGTACACTGCCTATACATTGTAAGGTATAGATGGTGTGATGTTTGGCATCCATTTTACTGTGTGTGTCAGTCAGAGAGAGATATCAGTCCCTTGGGCACTGCAGTGTCAGGGTATGGGATATGTATTGCCTCTTTGCCAAGGACAGGGCATACTGTGCATGCCTCTGTCTGCCTACAGGGGCAGGCTCAGGATGTTCCTCCTCCGAGTCCCTCTGTGCCTGTGGAGGCTTTGGCAATGGTGGGGGGCTGTGTGGCCCTTTCCCATTTTGTTCCAGCTGCAGCTGTTTCCACAGGATCATATTGTGTAGCATGGTACATACTATGAACATGTACGCACATGTGGCTGGAAAGTACTGCAAGGCTCCTCCGGGTATGTCAAGGCAGCAAAACTATGACTTGAGCATCTCAAACACATGCTCTATAATGATCCTTGTTTGTGTGTGTGTCTAATTATGGTGTTCTTGTGTGGGTGTGTGTGTGCATTTCTGATGGGTGTCATCAGCCATGGCTCCAGTGCGTAGCCAGCATCCCTCACCAGATAGCCATATGGGATGTCCCCACTGGCAAATCTTGGTACAGCTGTGAGGAATGCCAGATGTGGTAGTCATGATAGCTTCCAGGGCTGCCAGCACACCCATTCATGATAATGCCCTATGCATCTCACATGAACTGGCAGTTGATTGAGTGTAACCCCTTGCAGTTTAGATAGACCCTACCCGGGTCACATGGTGGTGCTTTGATGTGGACATGCATGCAGTCTATGGCACCCAGTATCTCCAGGTATTCTGCTATATGGTGGAAGAGATGCATATTGCTGGACCTCTCCTCACGGGTGCTGGGTGAAGTAAATGGGTTCAGCAGCATGTGGTCACATGGAATCCAGTAACTGGTGGAGTATCCTGGATAAAGATGCCTGTGAGACCCCCATGATATCCCTAGTTGGTTTTTGGAAAGTAGCTGTAGCTAGTATTCTTAAGGCTACCCATACCTCAGTATCCACTGGGATGGGTTCCCCTCTGTTGGTTCTGTGTCTGAGGTGAGGCCAGCACAGTTCAATGAAGTATGTCCCTGTCTACCCTGTAGTGCTCTACTAGTTCGAGATCATATAGCCCCTGGTAGGTTATCCTGGGTCTGAACATTCTTCTCCTCCTTGTTCTGAGTCAGTTGTCAGCATTATCCTCGTCAACACCCTTGGCCTCTTTTACATACTGATAGAACAAAGTGACAGCAGCCCCTAACATTTTTTGCTAGTTTTGTCAGTTAAAATTCTCCTGTATGTGTACACCTATGGTGCAGTGTTTGTGGGAAAAAACAGACTGGAAGGTGTTTGCATAGTTTATAGTGGTGTACTGCAGATGCTGCCTGTGTGATTGTCTGACTTTGAGACACTCCACCTGCCAGCTATTTTACTGGTATTTGAGTGGCTGTATTTTTCTATTCCCCCTTTTTTTCTTTTCCCCTTCCCATTTCCACTCCTTTTAAGCTCCGAGGCAAGGCACGGAAACCCACTGCCAAAATGTAAACAATGCTGCTATTTCCATTTTTTTTAAGTCCCAATGCACTGACTTGAAGACTTTACCCTTGACAACCAGTATTTCCTGGTAATGTTTTGATTCTGCATGACATTGACTATAATGGTAAAATGCAGATTTCCTCTAAAATTGAGTTTTAATATTTTTGTTTATTTTCAGCTCAATCCCATTTGCGCACCGCTGCCCTATGCTTAAACGGCTGAGATCAGCCAAAAAAAAAAAACTTTGATTTTTTTTTATTAAATTGAACGCTTTTCAATGCCAATTGCCATATATTTGGCCTCTGGCATGCCAAACGTTTATAATACATCCTTTTATTTGAGCGGTCATGCCTCCATTTTGCTATTTGCAGAAATGTGTTTGGTTAGTAACCAAACACATTTCTGCAACTACCACTGTTCCTGCATGGATGCCTGCCTGCTTCCTGAATCACTAATTCACCTCATTTGCATTGTTTTCACCAGCAAATTAGGTAATTAGCATCCTCCTGGCTTTCCATGCAGGAGCAGTGTTGGCAGGCTCGTGCATGTCAGATTGGCTGTTTCCTGAAACGTTCAGTGGCCATATTCCATGCAAGAGTGGCTACACTGTTCCTGCATGGAAATATTTGTTTAATGAATCCCAGGGAGTATCTGTGGTTGCAAATACATCTCAGATGCATGGAGTTGCATTACCTGAATGATACATGTTGGGGTACAGTACATACATACTTCTCAAAGACATGCTATCCAAAATATGTACTAATCATTTCTGATGAGTCATAATAATTTTTACAAAAATTATTGAGCACATTATATGCAAGTGCACTTTAAGCTAAATATCATCCTTGTAATGGTAAACATTCTTTACACAAATTATATTGGGCTTATATTTATATAACAAGCATTAATGATACATTTGTTATAATAAACAGAATTATGATACTCATTTGCATTTAGTTTTAGATTCTTGATCAAAATGTTCCGACAAAATAGCATTCTTAAACCCCTCTGTAAAAGTATCTGTGAAATGGATTTGAACCTTGTATCATCTATTCTGTTTCGATAATTTCATTGCACATACACCTTATGTCACAGAGATAGGTAGCACATGTAATATATATATGTAGCAAGGAACACAGAAGTTATAGCATTAGCATGACACATTCATCCTTTTGCATTTGCTTGTTATGTCACAAGTAACATTTAGGTTACACATCATCAGGATTTTATGTAATTGCAATTGTTGTGAAAGGGGAAAACAGAGAATGACATGAGGTTATTCTTGCCACAGTACATCTAATTACTCATGACATAAAAGTTTACAATATAATAAATTACTGCCATGACAAATATTTGTAAGAAATGGAGATGTTCTTCAGCTTATATGACACATATGTCCACATTAGTCATGTTACTGTTTTTGTGTTATCATCACACTTTACAAAATGTCATATGTTACAATATCAATAGCACATATTATAATTAACAATATTGAAATTAATGATAAGATGTCAGTTTACAACAAGACCTTTGTAACATCAATTCACATGGAGTACAGGTAAGATTTTTTAGCATTTATTACAGACTTTATCTGGTTCATTTCATATAAAACATTGAGTATCAATATTTACTCTGAATCCAGTCATAAAAATATCTGTAAACTGGATTTGAACTCTGCATTATATAACCTCTTTCTTTAAGCTCACTTCACTCACATCTTGTGCCACAGAAATAGCTAGCTGACACACCAGCACTGGTTCCAATTGCACTGCTGGTGGCATTCCAAATTAAATCTGTCAGTCTTTTCCTTAGGACGTTCACTGCTGGAGAGAACTGCAGTCAAAAGTGTGCAAGGCCAAATAACATACAAAGGAGAAAGAGAAAAAAAATATTAAAAAGGGAAACATTGTGAAATAAGTAGTTAAAATGTACAGTTCTGATGTTTCCTAAATTTTGCTGTCTTGCAACATGTACATGTGCTCCTTAAATATAACTATTTTCACAGAAACAGCACCCTCTGTAGATCTGAATCATCACACCAAAGCATTAACAATACACTATTTGCCACAGACACAGATATATATTAGGAAGAAAAGTAGTTTACATATACTCACGGTGTGACATTGTATCTATTCCAAATCCATCTACACCAAAGCGCAGTCCGGGTCTGAACTGTCTGCAAACAGCTACAGTTAACTTTGAACCTAACACCACTCCTAAGTATTCAACTGTGGTACCACCTTTAACATTCTTATAAGAAAAGCGCAGTCCGGGTCTGAACTGTCTGCAAAAAGCTACAGTTAACTTTGAACCTAACACCACTCCTAAGTATTCAACTGCGGTACCACCTTTAACATTCTTGTAAGAAAAGTGCAGTCCGGGTCTGAACTATCTGCAAACAGCTACAGTTAACTTTGAACCTAACACCACTCCTAAGTATTCAACTGGAGTACCACCTTTAACATTCCTGTAAGAAAAGCGCAGTCCGGGTCTGAACTGTCTGCAAACAGCTACAGTTAACTTTGAACCTAACACCACTCCTAAGTATTCAACTGCGGTACCACCTTTAACATTCTTATAAGAAAAGCGCAGTCCGGGTCTGAACTGTCTGCAAACAGCTACAGTTAACTTTGAACCTAGCACCACTCCTAAGTATTCAACTGCGGTACCACCTTTAACATTCTTGTAAGAAAAGCGCAGTCCGGGTCTGAACTGTCTGCAAACAGCTACAGTTAACTTTGAACCTAACACCACTCCTAAGTATTCAACTGCGGTACCACCTTTAACATTCTTGTAAGAAAAGCGCAGTGCGGGTCTGAACTGTCTGCAAACAGCTACAGTTAACTTTGAACCTAACACCACTCCTAAGTATTCAACTGCGGTACCACCTTTAACATTCTTGTAAGAAAAGTGCAGTCCGGGTCTGAACTGTCTGCAAATAGCTACAGTTAACTTTGAACCTAACACCACTCCTAAGTATTCAACTGCGGTACCACCTTTAACATTCTTGTAAGAAAAGCGCAGTCTGGGTCTGAACTGTCTGCAAACAGCTACAGTTAACTTTGAGTATGTGTCTACCTGTTTGAGCCAATATTCATTTTCCCCTGGAGAGCACTCTGCTGTGGTTGTAAGCAGCCCCCCCCCCACCACACACACACTCTCACACACACACACACACACACACACACACACACACACACACACACACACACACACACACACACACACACATCTTCCACTTTCTCTTATTCCCTTCTGTTAGCAAATAGTATCCATAACTGATCAATACTGTGTGTTTGTAAATTTAGACTATGACCACAGTAGCCTACTGATACAAGGTTATCCTGTTTTTTCACCTGAGAAATTAAGAAATGACTTACAGTTTCAGAGCAGTCCTTGGTCAATTGTGATTGTTTCTTAACACATACTTGTCTTTGCTTTGGCTCATTAGCAGCAGTACAAAGAACTGCCTGCTCACACCCTTGTTCTCCCCCCCCCATCCCTGTTTATTACCTTAAGACAAACCCAAAGTTAATATATATTACCTGTGGCAGGCACTATTTTTAAAACTACAATCCACTCTGCTACAGGACCCATGAAGGCTCAGTGTCTCTCCAGTAAGTGTTTTACAACTGTAAATGCCTATTTTTGTTGAATTGTATTAGACATTTTACAACTGTATATGTTTATGTTGAATTGTGTTAGACATCTAATATGATTTATGCTTTATTATTAGATGTTACTATGGCATGCTAGCATTTGTATGCACCACTTTGTTTTTAATATAATAGTATGTATGGTCTATTTTCATAGCTGCACCTTGTTCACTAATGTTATTCATGTAATTGTGTTGTGTGTAGACAGCTCATACTAGTGTCTAATTATTTCTATATAATTGTGCTGTTACTGATGGATAGAATCACATTAGAGAACCACGACAGATTGCTGCTCGCTATATTTTTATCTGTGACTGCATAACTGTTGTTCTTCCAATTGGCTCAGTATCTGCATATACTAAGTAGTTGGTGCATGGCATTGTCCTGTATGCGGTAGCTATTTGCTCAGTGTGTTTTTTATAATCTTTATAATATATCTTTACCATCTCAAAAGTGCTTACTCCTCTCTGTACTTTTCTTTTCTAGACCTAACACCACTCTTAAGTATTCAACTGCGGTACCACCTTTAACAGTCTTGTAAGAAAAGCGCAGTCCGGGGCTGAACTGTCTGCAAACAGCTACAGTTAACTTTGAGTATGTGTCTACCTGTTTGAGCCAATATTCATTTTCCCCTGGAGAGCACTCTGCTTCCCCCCCCCCACCACACACACACACACACACACACACACACACACACACACACACACACACACACACACACACACACACACACACACACACATCTTCCACTTTCTCTTATTCCCTTCTGTTAGCAAATAGTATCCATAACTGATCAATACTGTGTGTTTGTAAATTTAGACTATGACCACAGTAGCCTACTGATACAAGATTATCCTGTTTTTCCACCTGAGAAATTAAGAAATGACTTACAGTTTCAGAGCAGTCCTTGGTCAATTGTGATTGTTTCTTAACATATACTTGTCTTTGCTTTGTGATTGTTTCCAGCTTCTCATACCAGCAACTAACAGGGTCTCTACCCGCTTCACTCCCCACCCTGCCCCCTATTCCCTCCCACCCCCGGTGGTCCTACCTTTATTGCACTCAAACCCCTCCCGTCTTTCTAATAGCCAACCACAGCACTAACCCAACACTGCCTCCTCCATCTTCCCACTACTATCACACCTCCTCAACTAACATGTACAAACATACCTTTCCTATGCTCACTGCATGCACTCTCCTTGTATATCTTACATCCTACCAAAGCTCCATCATTCCCCCACTCAACCACTACCACTGTACTACTACTCACACCACCACTCATGTCTCACCCACACTCAGCTGCCCTCCCACCAGCTCAAGAACCATCCCTATGCACCCCCCACATATTCTACCAACTATAGTACTCAAACATAAAGCATCCCTACAACTTAACATTGTAACCCTCCCACCATACCTATTACCCACAGAGCACAATCATAAAGTTTCCCTTATAAACAAACACATTCAAAAACTGAGAAAACTAATAATCTCATGCTTATCAAAACTAGCCCTAAGTGGAGACATCCACCCCAACCATGGCCCTACCATCTCCAACCCCAATCTTCATAATCAGACTAGAAACCACAACTTCTCCCATATTACAGCCAATAGAAACCCAAGTGACTTACTTCTACTATGCCTAAATATTAGAAGTATATCCAACAAAGTCCATGAACTCCATGCCACCATAGACTTGTACTCCCCAGATATAGTCATCCTGACAGAAACCTGGCTAAAACCTCAAATTACCAGTGAGCAAATACTCCCTACAAGTTACGGCATACTAAGAGTAGACCGGCTAAACAAAAAAGGAGGTGGTGTAGCTATAATATTTAAACAGCATCTAAACATCCAGATCTTAAAATCATCAGTTCCACAAATAGGCAATGAAGAAATAATATATACCAACCTCAAAATTAACCAAAACAAAACCATCAACATAATTAGATACTACTTCCCACCTGGCCAAAACATCCCTCCCCTAGAAAACCTCCTCAGCTGGTCTACCCACCATCTCCCCCAAGAAACTATCATCTTAGGTGATTTCATCATTGACTGGCAATCCTGTTCTGGCAACAATCCAACCCATCATGTACACCTTCATGACTGCACTCAACTAGTCCAGTCACCAACCAGGATAAATAAAAACTCCACCAAGCACACTACCCTGGAGTGGATACTAGTCAGTAAGAGCCCCCAGTCATATATAACAGGCTGCTTATCAGATAGCCTCAGTGATCACTCCCCAACATTCCTACTCAAAAAATACCTATACCAAGCTAAACCTGTCATCTACCGTCAAATATGTAAAAACTAAACTTTAACCCACTCACATTCATCTCATCCCTCAAAGAATGTAACTGGCATCCTCTAAAGTACCTCAGTCTAGATGATGCAGTTGAATTTTTTAATACTGCCTTCCTGAACATCCTTAATTACCATGCCCCCATAAGATTCTCCAGAACCAAAGCACAACCCTCTCCATGGCTACAGAAAACCACTAAGTCAGAAATAAAAAACAGGGATAAAGCCTGGGAGCACTGGCACAAAAATAAAACCCCCTCAGCTAGACAGAAATTCCTAGAACTACGCAATAGAGTCAAAAAGCTAATAAAACAGGCCAAATCCCAATACTACCAGTCTGCCCTAGTCTCCTCACAACACAGCCCCAAACAATTCTGGTCCTCCATAAACTCCATCCTCCACCCAGGTAAAGTCAGTACCCCTCCTCCTAACATCCCTCACTCCTCAGAAAATATTGCTACCTCATTCAACACACACTTCAGCCAAACCAAACTATCACCAGCTAAACAACACAACCCCCCTCCCCTCCAACCCACACCTTCAACTAGTAATCTCCCCACTGCCTTCTCTTTTTCTCCTGTACCTACCTCCAACATAAAAAAACTCTTAACTAAACTTAAACCCACCAAATTAGCAGCAGACAGCCTCCCAAGTGAATACCTACAAATCGCAGCTGATGCTCTGGCCAACCCAGTATCCATCTTGATTAACCGATCTCTGTCTGAAAGTTATGTTCCCACACTGTGGAAAGTATCACATATAATTCCCCTCCACAAAGGCGGACCCTCCACAGAACTAACCAATTACCGCCCCATAGCTATTCTCTCTCCACTCTCCAAAATACTAGAGAGATGCATACACTCTCAGGTCTCAGACTACCTCCTTACTAACCACCTCCTTTCCAGTACTCAGCATGGTTTCTGACCAAACCATAGCACCACCACTGCCTTACTCTCCTCTACTAACACTATCCTTCAGCATAAAACAATGGCTATCTCTCCTCTGCTACTTTCCTAGACCTATCTAAAGCATTTGACATGGTCCCACACAAACAACTTATCTCTGTCCTCAATAACCTATTCTTCTCACAATCGGTCACCAACTGGTTTCAGAGTTACCTGTCTGACCGCCAACAATCCGTTGTATGGCAGAATGACATATCTCCCCAACTACCTGTCTCCATAGGGGTTCCCCAAGGATCCATCCTTGGACCCCTACTCTTCTCTGTTTACACCAATAATCTAGCCTCTGCCACCAAACATGGAACACTCATACAATACGCAGATGACTTGACCATCATCTGCTCAGCCCAGTCCATACCAAAACTGCAAAAAGTCACACAGGAAGCCTTTTCCTCTGTTGAAACATGGTTATCCGATGCCCGATTAATACTCAACCCAAACAAAACTAAACTACTCATCTTCCAACCCACCAAACATACTCAAAACAACTCTCACTTTAACATCACGGCAAAAGACAACACCACTATATACCCAACTGAACACACCAAATTGCTAGAAGTGGAAATAGACAATAAACTAAAATTTGGCATTCACATATCCATGACTATAAAAAAAGTCCACAAAAAACTAGGAGCGTTATACAGAAATAAGCAATTTCTCACCAAAGCAGCAAAGATTTCAATAGCAAATTCCCACCTTATCTCCACCCTACTTTATGCCTCTCCAATATATACCAACCTAAGGCAATGTGATCTAAACAAGCTAGAGACCTGCTACAACAAAATCGCCAAATTCGCCACAGGGGCATCCTACCGTAGTCACCACGGTCTCTCACTTGCTGAACTGGGCTGGCTTGAACTCCCTCACCTCCTTCAGTGGTATCAACTCTCACTTGCCCACAAACTAGTAAACCATCCACTAAATGTCCCATCCCTCCAGAATCTACTCCAACCCTATCGCACCACCAGACCACTAAGATCCAGCAGCAAAAATCACTTGCAGATCACTAAAGCCAATAACTCTGCTGGTGAAGCACTATTCTCTTGCGCCATAGCCAAATTATGGAACTCACTCCCACCCACAATTACCTCCATACCATCATGCACCCACTTCAAAACTTTACTAAAAGCGCAACTAAAACATGCTGGCTATGCCCTTGCAACTCCCACTCTAATATCATCCACCCCATCCAACCACTACCTTTCTTTCCACTCCACTAACTACCTTGATTATAGCAAGCTCAGATGCTCATAAGCCAGTACTTATTATACAGTACAAACTTCTTCTTCTTGTAACATTTGTTAACGTCTGGTATGCACTTCACAGATAAAGATTCTAGTTGTCTACTGATGTACTATGTTCTTCATCTGTAAATATGTTGTAAGTAATTGCTATGTAAATTGTTATTCACTATGTAATCCAATGTATCTACTGTCTGTTTATTTTAACTGTGGAGCTTTTCTCCCCGGGCCTCCGCTGAAAATGGACCTACGTCCAGTCGGACACTCCCGGTCAACAAATTTAAATAAATAAATAAATAAATATTCACATTAAAGGTGCAACAGAACCAAGTTCTGAAAGTTGTCTTTTGGAATTTGCCATTAGATGTACGGATGAATGGGATATTGGCAACAGTTAAGCCAATCTTTCCTCACACAGTATAAAATAAATATTTACAATACTGCAGCTCTTTTCTTTTCTTTATTTTGTGAGCATCATTCCCTTATCTATGCTTTTCTAACAACACTGCAATGTCATTTTCATAGCTTTTGATATCTATTTCAATGAGTAATGTACTTCCTTAGAAATGTAGACAAATTTTACTGAGACATACGAAGTGTGGTCATACACCACTCATACAAATGTTAGGAATGTTGCTCTCTTAAGTCAGTCCATGTACTCATAGACTTTCTTTTAAGTATACATCGGAGAAGACTGAGAGTGAAACATTGATTGTTCCTGCAATCAGACTAATCATTCAGCCTTAAAAGCCCTTAGCAGGTATCACTTCTCAATGCTTGGCCTTGCAGTGCTAGGGAGTGCGCAGGCAATTGTTTAGGTTCTTTCAGCATGTTTACTTGCCCTGCACTTAGTGTAGATTGTGGAATTCATAAATGATAATGAGTTCACACCTCATTTACATATTTGTAATGCTCAGAAGGCTGAATCTGCACTATATCAAGGTAATCATGAAGGTAAGGAACTTGTATCATAGTAGGGAGACTGTTAGGAGTTAGAGAACTCCATACTGATATTCACTTTCAAAACTTGTTTGTAGTTTACCAACTAACTTGCTGCAAAGGTATGTTGCTGTTTTTTTACAAATTGCTTTTTTTTAACCTTACAGGTGGATTACATTTTGCGATATACACATTAATTGACCATTTGCATGTCACTCCTTTGCTGTAGACATAGCCATGTATATCCCATTAAACATGTTTGTAAAGAATGCTATCTGTCATTACAGAATGTTTTATCTGGGAAGTAGACCAATTATTGCAGAGGAGTATTGTATAACTTGTTAACAATGTCGGAGGGGTGCATTATTAGCCCACAAAATGTGCTAAGCTTGTGATATATATCTGCCTGCTCTCCACATAAGTTGATATCTCACAAAAGTTTTATCTATTTTCACTTGAAAAGTGTAAAATATTTTTGGTAATGCTGTGATGTACTACAGAATTATATGACTGTTTTCTTCCTGGCATACTTTTAGCAATGTTTTTCATTTTCTTTCATTTTTGAGTCTGGGGGAGATTCTGTATTAACTTGTGTGTACTCATATGGTGCCTTACTTTTTTTAATTACGTTATGCATGATTGATGGATTAATTGTTTTGCTAACAATAAGTTGTGGCATACTTTTTTTTTTCCTTTTATGTTTCATCACATGCAGGACTATGGCTCCTTACACATGTGTACCCCATAAATCACCATACAGTTACACAGAAAAGGAAGTGATAATCCAGGTACTATGCAAGTCCTCCCATAACAGTTTCTGGAAGCAGGTGGTCAGTGCTGTCAATGTAGTAGGGGGCATGGTCATAACTATCCAAAAATAAGAGATAGGCCCAGTGACATAATCATGCACACAAGATATAGGGCGGCTGCAATTACCCAGAAACATATGGCTACCACTGACTGAAACAGGAAATCCTGTCCATTGTCAGCACTTCAGACAGTTCAACCCAGGGTTCACACATGTAGGACACCACAAGTGTGTCTACTGCAGAACTTCTAGGTATGCAATATAATTAAATAATTCTCATTGTAGATACATATGTTATATGTTATATGTTATATGTTTGTATACAAAGGCAGCAAGAAGGGTGAGGTAGAAGAGATACTAAGTGAAAGAGACAGATAGAAGGATTGGGGTGGGGATTTGTATGAGATCTTTCTTATTCTGCAGCTGAAATGGAGATTGTTTTCTGTTTCTTGTGTAATTTATGTTGTGATATTTATCAGCTATGTTTCATCTCTCTTTCTCATATGTAAGCACATCTGGTTCTGAATTTGCATGACCACCACAAATGGTAAGCACACCTTTTTTATTGTTATTAATGTACATAAGGTAGAGGTGCATATAAGCCATTTTTGCATGGCATTGCATTAGCATCTATTATTGTTTAAAATTCATTTTACATGACTTAAGTTTAATCAGTTTGCATTCTGTTTCTCTCTTGGTTGTGTTGATTACTTGCTGTCATAAGTGATCCTGCCAGTGGCACTGTGGAATGGCTGCAGCTTGAAATCAGAGTATCCATGGCCTCTAATTATGATGACGGTGATGAAGAGAGCACAGTCTGGGGGTGCAGATGATCAGTCTGACAGTGAGGTTGTTTCTTCAGTGTTCACTGCCCATATTTCAGACACACTCAGTATGCCAATGCATATCCATGACACAGAGACCTCAGACATGGGACAGGTTGTGGGTGACTCAATTAATCAGTATAGTATGGTTACACCACATGCAGAACTAGTTGATATATAGTCACTGTGAGGGTGAAGCGCCACACAGATGAGTTGGTAGAGGTGCTCAGAGGAGGCATACTGTCCATTTTCCTGATGTTGATGTGTCAGTAGCTGTCACATGACATATGTGTAGGGCCATCATGGATGCACAGGCACATTCCACCAGTGCCTTGGAAGAGACAATCCAAGTAGTAAACAGTTTGCATTCTGATGTGTATGACTGCCTGAACCATGTGGTTGACTTCTTAGACAGAAAGAATGACTCACTGGATTGGGCAGGATTAGGGGCCCGAAGGGAGAGATGATAAGTCAGCGAGCAAAAGAGAGTAGTATTGCTGAAACTGAATTTATCCTCAAGTCTTGGTGAGTACCTTCACAAGGTGGACCCTGTTTTTCACAAAATCTCACCAAGATGACACTGATATATAGACAGTATTTATAGAACATATATCATGATCGGAAATAGTTCAAAAATTAAAAAAGACAGCTTGGTGTGCAAGACCCAGGATAAAAAACTGCCCAATCCTGGCAGGCACACTGATGCTAGGACTGGGAAAAAATGACAGTGTAGAACCCTCAAAATATGGAAACATTCCTACAATGGGGCCAGGCCAGTCCCAGGAAGAGAATAGTCCCCCCTGTTGTAGAAGGAAGTAGCAGTTCACAAAAATCACAAAAACTGATAGACCAAAGAAGAGCCATAAAGTTGACAGAGTGGACTATTGAGGATAAGAAAGACATTATGTATTGTTACTATTATGCAAAAAGTCAAGAATTTCCAGACACAAGATATACAAAAAGATTAAGAGAGAAATTAGAGGAAAGAAAAATGCTTCCACAAAAAAACCTGCTAGAAGCCTCAAATAAAAATTTATGTTCATTAATAAAACAGATTTCTGAAAAACAGTATATAGTCCAATAAACTTTAATCTGTTTGGAAAAAGAAGCATCTGAGGAAGTGCAAAAATATAAACAACAAAACCTAGAGATTTTTGAAAAGTATAAAAAAGAAATATGGACATGGGAAAGAAAGAGATATTTGTTATGGTGCAATATTTATGCAAAGGCAAAAGCCAAATTATCAATATAAAGAAGGCAGCCCCAAAGATATTCAAAGAGAAATACAGGCAAATGCATTCAGATGTAGAAAATTTCACAATAAAAAAAATCACAAAGAGGGAATGTAGAAAAGAAGATTAGTAAAGTAGAAGTTAAAAAAATAGAAGTTGAAGTTATGGCGTGCCTGTGAAGTGAAGGACTTGGTATAGAAGATTTAACACTGGTTACATCACAGAATGATGGAATGAGTCCCCATAGTAAGGAAAACAGTTAGATAAGGAGACATCTGAAGAAGAAATATGGACACGGGAAAGAAAAAGAGATTTAATATGGTGTAATATCTATGCAAACGAGAAAGCAAAACAAATCAATACAAAAAGAGCAGCACCTGAGATATTTGAAGAGAAATACAGGCAAAGGAATCCAGACATGCAAAACTTCACAATATAAAAAATAAGAAGACAAAGAGGAAAAGCAGAAAAGGAGATTAGTAATAGAGAAGTTAAAGAAATAGCAACTTAGGTTATGGAGTATATATGAAGTAAAGGACTCAGTGTAGGAAATCTAATTCAGAAAGCACCACAACAGGATAGAGTAATTGACATCCAAATTAAGGTGAAACCAGTGGAATGGGAAGCAATTGGTCAGCTGCATATGAAGATATTTTGGAGCCTTCCACAACAAACCAGTATAAATTTGGACTTGAAGCTGGACAGCAAGGAAAGAAACAGGAAACTGGAAACTGACTCAGTCAATGTTGAGCAGTGATAGGCCAGTGAGTTTTGATATGACGGAGCAACAGATGGCACAGGATGAAATGGAAGAGAATGTGCCACAGGAAGATGCTATAGAACTTTCTATACAATGCCCACAGAAAATGGAAAACAAAAAAAAAAATGGGCCCTCGGTTTAGAAGAAAACGAGGTAAGAGAAAAGCTGCTTGATTTAATAGAGATAAAAATAATAAGTTCAATGAAAGAAATAGACTGCAGAAGATCAACAAAACACAAAGAGTCAGAAGTTTGATAAAACAAATGAACATTGTATTTAGGACTGCCCATAGAGATCCATGCAACATAACAGAAGTAAACAGGATATATTACTGTGCAGCTAAATGAATAACTGGTAAATTTCTACCACAAGAACATAGAGTAGTGAGGGAAAGGAAGGGGAGAAATCAAATACTATAGGATAAGTATTGAACAGAGAAAACTTTAAAGCAATTAAAACAATAATTGCTACTGTTAGAAGAGTACAGAAGAGAAAACAGATTAACAAAAATACTTAGAATGATAGATAAAAGCCATGTGCAGTATTATAAGAGATCAGGATTTATCATGCACTTTCACAAATAACAAACTAAAAATCTCAGCACAGGTGGAAAAACTTACAAGATAAGCAGATAAATATAAAGGAAAGGTACAAAATAAGCAATTTATTGATGTGGGGTTGAGAGGGTGGCCTAATGGTTAAGGTGTTTGCCTTACAAACACAAAGTGCAGCGTTTGAGTCTCACAAGGGATAATTGGCTAGGCTTAAAATGGCTCACAATGGCAGTTAACTTAGTACTAACCTATGACCCAAAAATAATTTTATAGAGAATTGGGAAACAAAGTAAAAGGATTTGAAAGACCACCAAAAAACAAGAAATAGATATATTTTGGAGAAGTATTTATGAAGATCCTGTGGAATATAACAATCATGCTAAATGAACAGAAGAAGTAAAATAAAGAATAAAAAGTTTAAAGGCACAGGATATGAAATGGGATGAAGTAACAGCCAGAGAGATTGAAGCAAAGTTAAGAAAAGCCTCTAATTGGAAAACCCAGGCCCAGATGCAGTACCTAACTTCTGGTTAAAAGTATTAACATCTTTGCATGAAGTAAGAACTATTTATATGCGCACCCTGAACAGGCACCAACCTGGCTAATAACAGGAAAATCAATTTCCTACTTAAGAATGAACCTGCAAGCTACCCTAAAAATTATAGACCAATAACTTGCTTTCTGATGACATATAAACTATACACTGGAATTGATGCCAACAGAATTTATAATCATTTAGAACAAAAGGGCAATAAAATAAAGTCATATGGAACAAAGGATCATTTGTTGCTAAATAATGTCATAGTAGAGAACTGTAAAAAGGGGAAGAATCCAAGTATGACATGGATTTGACTACAAAAAGCATTTGATAGTATTCCACATTCATGGATAAAAGAGTGCTTTAAAATGTATAAGATACACCCTACACTGATCAATTACATTACAGTGACTATGAAACAGTGGCAGACCACTTTGTAATTAATCCATGGTAAAGGGCAAATTATTATCCCAGGAATAAAAATTCAAAGGGGGGGTATTCCAGGGCGACTCTTTGTCACCGCTGCTATTCTGTCTTGCCCTTAACCCGTTAAACTGTCTACTTAACAGCTTAGGCCATGGCTATAATTCAGCTCTTAGCAAACAACAAAGTGTAAAGACTTCCCAACTCCTCATTGTTGATGATTTAAAACTGTATAGCTCATCAGATGAGGAACTGAAAGCAGAACTGCAAGTTGTCAAAACCTTTTCAGCTGATATAAGAATGTCATTTGGTCTTGATAAATGTGCAGAGCTATCTTTAAAGCCGGAAAACTGCAGCACCAAGAATGCATCAGCTTGGGACAATAATGTGATATAAAAGAACTTGAGTAAGAGGCAGTGTATACATATTTGGGAATTGATGAAGTGTGAACAATAAAACATGAACAAATGCAAATAAAACTTAGTAAGGAATCCTTTAGAGACCTTAAATTAATCCCAAAAACAGTGTTGAAATCGAGGAACAAAATCCAAGCTATAAACCAATTTGCTGTTAATATACTAACTTATAGTTTTGGAGTGACTGACTGGCCCCAAAATTTTTTGGATAGATTAGACAGAAAAACAAGAAAAATGCTTCATGCTCACCAAATGATTTATAAAAATCAGTGCATACCAAGATTACATATCCCCCATTCTGAAGTAGGGAAGGGCCTCTTTGAAACTGATTACATGTATAGATCTGCAATTGTGGGACTGCACACATATCTGCTGACTTCACAAGACTCGAACATAGTGAAAGTTTTGAAACATGAGGAGAATAAACCTAAGATGACTTCTCTGCTTAATCTAGCAGAAGTATATCGGCATCAAACAGGAATGGAAATCAATGGACTGAAGAAGTCTGTATTTATTCAGACAAAAGCACTTAATTGTTTTACAGTAAAGGTTGTTTTTTATTCTCACTGTGTTTTGGTCTTTATGGCTTCTGGGAGGTCTAGTTTTTAGTTTTCAGGAATGGAAATCATACCAGAAGTAGATAAAAATCAGGCAGCAGCTGATTGTGCCAAAACAAACAAACAAAAAAAAAAAAAACAAAAGAAAGAATATAAGGTGAAGGACGAGATGAAAAGGCAAGAAATGTGGAAAATGCATATATATAGTTGCAAGTATTGAAAACTTCTGGAAGAACCTCATGTTGATCAGGATGAAATGGAGAAATTGTTAAGGAGAGTCAAATTCAAACCAAGAAATTAAAGATTAATATTGAAAGCCTAAGACAGTGGGCTACATACACATTGGTTTACAAAGTCCATTGAAAATGTGGGAGAAAGAGACAAATATTGGTTTTGTAAAACAGAATTGGAAACAGTTGCACACCTCGTTGCTGGTTGTGACGTACTAATGGCAATAGGACAGTATACCAAAGGCATAATAATGTGACAAGACTGTTGCATTGGGGATTGTGCAAACATTATGGTATTGAAATGGCTGAAAAATGCTGGAAACATGAGGCACAAAGCATCCTAGAAAATGATGAAGTCTACATCACATGGGATCACCCATTACCAACAGTTCAAATGAGAGATGCTAGAAAACTGGATATAGTGGTCCATGAAAAGAAGACAAAAGTAGCAT